>NW_015170406.1:0-37181 GCF_001447785.1 Gekko japonicus
CAAACATAAGCTCATATCGTTACAAAGAAGACAAAGAAGGGCGTGCTTGGGGGGACATAGGTAAATGGGAAGGCAGTAGTGGGCCTGGTGGATACTGATAGTGGGCAGATGATGATTAGGGAGACCCCACGGACACAGGGCCAGAGCCGGGTCTGACTGTGATGTGTGCACGAGGATGTACATGAATACCTCACAAGGCTGACAACAGTGTACGTTGGAGGACATAAACACAGATTGGAGATGGTGAGTGTCCCTGGTCTAAAATACCCCTCAATTTCAGGCAGGGACTGGCCTGATTTAGTGGCCTTGGCACATCAGGTAAAAGGTGCCATAGTAGAGGCAGCAACAGTCTGGCAGGCTGTGGGGACTTTGGGTGGTGCAGTGGGAAGTTCACTTCCTTGCCCGGGAAGTTCACGACCTAACACCGTGGTAGGCATGATAAGAAGGGGTTGCAGCCAATGCACTCTCTAAGCTTTGGAGTCTTGTGAGCAGAAATTCTACTTTGTGAGCTACTGGCATTAAAGTTGTGAGCGAGCGATTTGGCTACTGCATAAATTAGTTTGCTTGGGAGCATGGGCAAAGACAAAAGACCTGGGCAAAGACAAAAATGTGTGAGCCAGAGGCTAAAAAACTGTGAGCTAGCTCACACTAACTCAGCTTAGAGGGAACACTGCAGCAGTTCCTGAGTCTGGTGGGTTATTACCATAACTTTTCCCCACAGTTTACAACTACAGAGAGTCCCATGACTGACATGGCATAGAAGAAACAGCTGTTCATGCTCCGATGGACCAGCCCTGCAGTAGCTGCCTTTGCCCTTACGCAAGAGACAGTTTGAGGATACCAGACCCCAGCCAACCTTTTGTACTCCAGACTGAGGCATTGGGAGCTGGGCTGGGGCCATTCTGTCCTAATGGCAGGGGGAGAAAAAGCACCCTGTTTTTATTCCTGGGCTTTCCTGGTGATGCTAACTGTAGATCTCAGTCCAAAGCACCACAGATTCCAACAATTACTTAGAAGACAAAATAAATGTAAAAAGTAAGAAGAGCAATTTGTCTCATCTCACAATAGAACCTGCTTATTATGGCCCCAGTCACACGGGCCGGATATTGCAGGGGGGAGGCGTGGCCAGAGGTCATTTCGGGGGGATCGCGGGGGATCGCAGTTCCCCCGGGTGAGGTACGGGGGCGGGGCACATGACGAAGCCCCGCCCCCGCTTCCAGCTGCCCCGCTTCTGGCCCTCATTCAGCCAGGAGGAGGCAGGAGAAGAGGGAGGGTAAGTTGCTTCCTCCCTGCCTCTCCCCACCCCTGCCTGCCTGGGGCCAGGGAGGGCCTTCGCGGGGCTTCCTTGCACTCCCGCCGGCCTTGCAGGTCCACCGCCGGGCCCTTCATGGGGCTCGGCAGTGGAGTTGCAAGGCCAGCGGCCGAGATCGTTGGGGGCGGGGTGTGTGGCCTTATGACACACTTCCGGTGATGTCAGGGGGTGTGGCATATGCTAATGAGTTATGCTAATGAGTTCCCCTAGCTCTTTTTCTACGAAACGACCCCTGGGCGTGGCTGTTTGCCCCGCAGCGAAATAACGCACGACTGCACGATCAGGTGTCCCCTTGCAGTCCCGTCGAGGTCCCGTGGTTAGGGGGGAGGTGCCGATCACACAATGCGCCAAAGAAGTGGCGCGACACGGCAAATGGGGTTGTGTTTGTTTTTTAACCTGAAGTATGCGCATGCCCCATTGGGTGCCTGTGCGCATCCCTGGAGACTTCGGGGGGGGGGGAACCTTTTTGCAATGGGGCATGGCCGGCCGCCGGATGCCACAGGAAACACGATCAGACGCCCGCCCTTGCCCCGTGGTTTCCGGAAACTAGTACCTCCGAGGTACTAGTTTTTAACTGCACATCTTCGGAGGGAAGCCTCAGGTTCGCCACGGGAGCTCTCCGCTTCCCAGATGTGGCGGTGAGATCGCGCCCGGAAAATCCGTCTATCTTCCGTCACAGTAGCATGGCTACTGCTCCGTGTGACCATAGCCTATGAAAGACAAGTGAGGACCCACAAGAAACTTGCAGGAGCTGCCATCCCATTCCCCCCACCTCTTTTTATTCCCCTCTTCCCCTACTTCTCTCAAACTCTTTCTCCTTCCTGCCACCCTTTTTCTTACTCTCTCCCCTCCATGCCTGTCACTTCCATTCTGCCCCTACCCCATCACTCTTTCTGCCCCTGTCACTCTCCCAGCCTCTTACCTACTTCCTCCTCACAATAGCAGCACTGGCTGCAGTCACTCTCCAGGAATCACAACATATTGTACAAATACAGAGACAAGTTCCTCTTAGGATTGTTATCTCCATGTTGGGAAATTCCTGGAGATTTTGGGGTGGGGCCTTGGGAGGATGAGGTTTGAGCTTGGAAGTGACCTCAGCAGGGTATAATACCATAAACTCCACCCTTCAAAGCAGCCATTTTCTCCAGGGGAGACTGATTCCTGTCATCTGGAGATCAGTTGTAATTCCAGGAGATATCCAGCTTTCACTTGGAGGTTGGCAACATTAGTTAACCTGGAGGAAATGACTACTTTGGAGGGTGGAGTCTATGGTATGATATCTATCTGAAGTCCCTGCCCACCTCAATCCCCACCATCCCCAGGCTCCACCCCTCAAATATCCAGGAATTTCCCAACCTGGAGTTGACATCCCTATCTCCTGCCCGCCCAACAGCCAACCTACCTGTATCTGCCCCTCTGTCTTCAGCTTTCCATCTCCCTTCCCCCTGCATCTTTTACTGAGGAAAGCTATGGTCTTTCTTCACAGTGGGGACTAAAGCAGTTTACATACAACAACCCTATGAGGTAGGTTAGTCTGAAAGTATGTGACTGGTCCAAAATCACCCAGTGAGGTTCCAGAGCAAGATGGGGATCTAAACCTGGGTCTCACAAACCCTACTCAGAAGCTCTGACCATTATACTACACTGAATTCATAGAGTGGCTGCTGTTGAAGAGTAGCAAGCAGCCAAGCCTAGTTGAATCATGCAAGCCAGGTGGTCTCAAGTTACCCAGAGGGTGCTGCTAGGAGTAGGCTTGCCAGCCTCCAGGTGGGGCCTGGAGATCCCCCAGAATTACAACTGAACTCCAGACAACAAAATTCTGTCTCTGAAAAGTACGCAGACGTAGAGTGATTTCAGCAAAGCGTACTTTATTCAATCAGGAACAAGATGACTTTAGCCAACTCGCAGGCCATCTTATATTCCCCGAGAAACCGCCACCTAAAACACACACCCCACTTCCCAATAGGTTATTTACAGTGGCCGAGAGTCCCATAGGCTCTCGGCCGGGAACCTAGCCCCCTGATTGGAGCGGGCTAGGATCTGCATAGTCCATTGTCTCTTGGAGCGAAGCTCAATGTTTGTGCCTGACCACGTGGAGCCCAAGCCGGCCATGTGGTCTGGACTGGATACATTACAGTCTCCCTGAAGAAAATGAGTGGACTCTGTGGCATTATATCCAGCTGAGGCCTCTCCCCTCCCCAAACTCTGCAGTCCAGCTTTCCTGCAGTCCAGCAATCCTAGTCTCAGGCCTGGCTCCAAAATAGGCCTGGAAAGTGCCTGCACCTTTCCCTTGCCTTTTTAGCTCAACCCCCTTGCTATTTAGCCATACATACTGCAGGAGGAATCCTCCCCAATCCCAGCTTCAGTTCTGCTTTTACTTCCTACCCTCTTCCCCCACTCATCATCTCTCTCTATCTCTGTCTCTCTGGCTATCAGCCAGGCTCTCTCTCACTATCTGTGCAGTGAGACCTGGAGTAGATCACTGCGGCAGCCATTTCAAAACATATTGGTGGGGATTCAACCCTCCTTGTGTTTTTTGTTTTGTTTTGCTTTTTACTTTTTGGATTTTTCTGCAGAGCCACACAGTCCTCTAAGTCTGTAGAGAAACCTGTTGGGGGGGGGGGAGTGTGCCCTCTGTTTGCAGAAATAAGTATCCGCCCACAGAGGGGATTGTTGACACTAAAAATAGAACAGGTCCATATATTGCTATTACTAAAGCTTAAGAAGAAATAGATCTTGCAGATTTTCACTCGATCCCAATTAATTGCATTTCAAGGATCTATTATCGGGCCTTGAGTCAAAGACAGGATCCTCATAGTATTTTTCACCAACTCATATGTAATTATAGGAAACAAAGAATTTATATGTAAGCAGCATAATTTGCCTACTTCAAGAGACATAATATTTTTAACTTCAGTGATACTTATAGATAGTAGCTTATTGCCTGGGTCGTTGGGGGCACCCCCCCCCCAGCATGGGGCCTTTCCTGGTTACCACATGGCTAAGCCTGCCCCTGACTCTAAGTGCAATCAAACTGAGATGGAATCTCATTATTTTATGGTACTTCAGCTTGAAAGGGTCTCTTCCCTGATAATTGTCAGTGTTTATACCCCTCCTAGGAATTCCCAGTACAACTTAAAGACTATTTAGAATGATTTGTGTTCCACTATGGATTTCATGGAAAATAAATATCCTAATTAAATTGTTTCCTGGCCAAAATTTTAATTCCATGCTTAAGCAAAGATGGTCAGGTATTTAACAACTTGGTGGGGACTGAGAATTCTCTTGGAATTCAAGAGATTACAAAAAAAATGAACCTTAGCCACGAAACCAATTATCAAATTGAATGGCAGAGTTAATAATGATAAATAAGGGGATTTATTTTCTTCTTGATGGCACTTAACACACACAGCTGGAACTAATATGACTGACTGTGTATCCCCCTGGTTTTATGAGCAGACTGAGAACAGCCAAGAAGAAGCAGTACTTCATATATTGCACAACGTGCTTGTTGAAGGCATTAACCCAAGATGTGGTGGTGAACTAATAGCTTAGATTTATTCATTACATATCGATTTAGACAAACGTTAGTCTGCCTTTTTAGAGACCTGCTTGAATTGGCTCACCAAGGAAAATAAGGATAAAACCGTAAAAACAACAAAATATATACATCAGTATCAAATAGCATAAAACTGCAGTGAAGCAATCCCTCAGACATAATAAAACCATAATCACAAAACAGCCTGTAGACAAGAGACAGGCCATAAAAAATCATCTCAAAAGGTTGGTATAACCCTTGAATTAAAAGCCTGGGTAAAAATAAATGTGTTTGCCTGGCATCTAAAAGACAGTGAGGTAGCTACCAAATGAACCTCTTGGTGGAGGGCATTTCAGAGATGAGGTGCCACCCATAAGAAAGCCCTGCCTCTAGTTGCTGGCTGGAGCAGGATTTGAGAGGAAGATCTGACAACAATTATTTCAGCATGAGCTTTCATGAGTCAGAACTAACTTCCTCTGATGCACTGAAATGTAGATCTATAAACCTGATAAGTACCCAGTTGGAAGGAGAAGATTTTACAAAGAGAGGCTGATGCAAAACAAGATCCAGCCAAAAGAGAGCAAAATATAGCTGGCATTTTTATAAACTGGCAAATATCCCACTGGCACTATGGAAGCAGGGGGAATATGGGAGAAATACCGAGTATTATCTTATATGGTCCTTATGGTGCCATTGTGAATGTCTGTATTTCCAGCAGCAATGAATGCACAACAAAGAATCATTGCTATGTAGAAGAATAGGATTAAAAGGAAGTATTTGTGTTTGCATATACAGATTACTTATATATAGCTAAGCTAATGCACAGGTACATGACAGAATGCATAAGAGAAAAATAGATACCCACACTTGGGTAATTAGTGTTCTGCTGGGTAGTATTTATACAAAGATCCAGAGCATCGGGGTCTAACCTTGATTTTATTAATACTGCTGAGCACATAAGACTTTTATGAAGATATCTAGGAGGGATGTTTCACAAAGATATAATTAAGTAATATGGCTGGGTGGCTTAGACAGAGCAATGTGCAAATATAGCACTCTGGAATATAGTATTATATAGTATAATGGAATAAAAACTAAGGTGGCAAGAAATATATCAAATGCTGCACACTGTTCCTTTACCTGAGAGTAAACCCACTGAGCACATTAGGACTTTGGAATAAACAGACATGTCATTGGGCTGTTAGAAATATTCCCTCTTCTAAGTCTGAGTATATAAATTCCATGAAGATTATGACGAGACACTAAGAACCAACAATTTTTCATTTTAAGTGTTTAAGTTTAAGAGCATTCCTTGGCACACAGAATCATAGCTACTGGATGAAAATGAGCTCTTGTATTGAAATAAATACTTGAAATAACTGGTTTCTGGATTAGTTACACTAATTAAAGAATATGTGATGGACCAGTGATCTGGTTCAGTATAAGGTAGCATTATATGTATCCCTTTTCCAGGCAAGGCTCACTTGTAGGCACAGGACACAGTACTGGGACACGGAGAAGCATGTCTGTCACGGGAATATGGTGCCCAGCTCCATTCTCTTTCTGCCTCCTGTTTTCCTCTCCCCTTCATCCCTTCTTGTTCTGCTTAGGACTGCAATGTGCATTTCTGTTCTGCTTAGGACTGCAAAGTGCTGGTTCTTATATTCTAGGCCCTGAATGGCTGGGGCCCAGAGTACCTGAAAAACTTCCTCTTTCTCTAGCCCATCACCAAGAACTTCCTCAGAACTGTTCTCTGCACACTCACCTTCAGCGTTGGGGCAGCTGCTGACCAGCAGCAGGCTTTTTCACCAGTGATACCTCACCCATGGAATCCCCTTCCCACCATGGTTCGCCTGGCACCTACCCTACACTCTTTTAGCTGCCAGGGTAAAACATTTGTTTCACCTAGGTTTTAAATTAAGGGATTTATCTTTTACCATTTGTTTTTAATAATCTGCTTCTAGTCTTAACTAGAATCATTTTAAACTGCTCAGTACTTATGTTGTTCATCTGCTCAGGCTGGGTTTTTTTAATGCGTTTTAAAAATGGTAAACAACTTGTGTGTTTTTATTTATTTATTTATTTATTATATTTATACCCCGCCCATCCCGCGAGCAGGCTCAGGGCGGCTAACAAAACGGTACAATGTACCTGGTAGACATACATAAAACTTAAAAACTCTATAAAATCTCATAAACAATTACTTTAAAACATAAGTTACAGTTAACAATAAAGTGCAAACAATATTACACATTAGATGGCGTGCTTCCAGATCTCGTTCTGTGTTATTCCACCGCTCATCATTATTATGCTTTGTGTTGTATGCCACCTTGAGCAGGTTTCCATGAGAGGTGGCACAGAAGATTTCTAAATATAGAAAGTAAATGTTTGCGGGTCCAGCTCTGAGAGGAGGGACAGGAAGATGGCAAGGCAGACCCACCCCAAACTCCCTCAAGGGGATCCCCCAAATCCCCAAGGATTCAGCATGTGGGCCAAATTTTCCCTGAAATGGATCCAGCCCCATGCCGACAAGGCCAACACAGTTGTGACAATGACAGCAAAGAAGAACAAGAAGCAACTGTCACGACAAATCAAAGGGAGGGCTGGGTGGGCCACAAGGCCAAATGGCAGACAGATCCCAGGGGAAATTCCCTCTGCAAAGTCTGCTGGTCAGGACCTGCCCCTGCACCATGCTAGACATTGCCCGATCGGCCAGTCAGGGGAGCAGAAGAGGCAGAAGGGATCCTGCACGGCCACAGCAGCCTCCCCAGCTGATGCCTGCTGCGCCACCAACCATGGAGCGAACACGCCGCAGTGCCCCAACTCCCCCTGCCAAAGTCCTGCAAATGAGATCCCAGGAAAGTCTGGAGTCCCTACTTTAGAAAAAGAGGGTTTTGTATCCCCATGAGAAAAAGACTAGCTCTAGAAAGGGGATTTCTATTCCAGTCCTTTACCTGTCCTTCAGTTATTTTGCTTGCAAGGAGGATACTTTAAAAGACAACAGGGGACATTAAAAAAAAATTGATGCTCTTCCTACAGTATGGAGTGGCTCAATTCAGTTACCACCTGAGAATCCCACCAGCTCATTGCACCTTATTTTGCTGTATGTAAGACTTTAGCTGTCGGAAAATCTTTGCGATGTGTGTGTAAACAGAGTCTTAAAACTGGAATACAGAAATATTTTCTCACATTTGAAAGGACCTTGACCTTTACTTTCGTCGCTGTAATATAAAACACCATTAAAGTTGATTGGCAGGTCGGATTTTTACAACATGAAACAGAAACATTGTAAAAATCACATTATTTTGTCCATTTCAGGGACTGGGAAGCACAAAGCTACAAGAACAAAACTGATGATAGAAGATACTTGCCCTTTAGAGATGTAGGCCTCAGAGGTCTGCCTGAGAATTTCTGCCTTGATTTTAGGTGACAAACAAGAACACGTTGGAACAAGTGACACAGAAAAGTGCTGCCTCGATTTGAGCTGTTGAAGCAATAATTTGTTGTCCGTCAGACTCATGAGGCTTAACTAATGCTTTGTGAACTATATCAACTAGGATATCCTCTTTCTTCAAATATCTGTTCCAGCTGATTAGCCTGCAACAAAGGGGGGGGGGAATCTCAAGTAAGGTAAAAATTCTGAACGCCTTAATAAACTGACTTGCCAGCAATCCCCGCTGCAGTGCCAGCTACTGATGAGTTCTATAATTCAGGAGGTTATTTCTTGTCAGTATCATTTTCCAGTGAGGAGGGATGATTGTTTCTCACTACCTGCATTTTCATCCTTGCCCTTCTAAATGTACATGCCAAAAAAAATGAATGCAGTATTGCAGGGATCATCATGAAGTTCTAGCTTAATAGCAGGCTGAATGGAGGCACTTGGGCAGCGCTGATTCCGCGAGCACGGTGTCTTCTTAGGGATGTCACAAACGAGTACTATCAGTTACAAAGTAAGAGTTAAGCATTATCCCTTTCATACATTATTTGATTTAAATTTCCATAGCTTACTAAATGTAAAAAAAATATATAAGCAGTTGTTTGATTGCAGTAGTCCCCACTGAATACATGAGGTGGTTATACACTTTGCTTGCCTTTCTGAAGGGGTGGAACAAGAATTTACCTTTCAGCACAACTGCCTAGCAACATAAAAATGGAGATGTTACATTCAAATCTGCTCATCACAGCATGGAGTATAATAATATGCAAAGCTTCTGCACTGCAGAGCCTAATCAAAAAAATTATTCTAATGTATAAAACATAGGGACAAAATTTCATCCTCATGCATGGCAGATTATGCATTAAATTCCTATTTAGGGGTATATGCAGATATTTGCCATTTATATGATGACATAATTTGAGGGCAGCATTTCTAATTTATTGTGTTTAATCAAGTTTTTTTTATTAACACCTTGCTAATTTTCTTTAACCATGCCTGCTAATTTGAGGATCGTCCACAACATCTTATTATATGAACTCTTATACTAGTAAGGGAAGGAAAAAACCTGCCCCTTAGAAAGCTGTGCATGGGTTGTATATATGAAGAATGGATGAAGAAAGTTAACCTGAGTTCTTAGGTTGAGGGCTGGTTCACACCTACATGGGTAACTAGGACTTCCACACCTCCCACTATGATGGGAGGCCTCCTGCTGATTGTTGAGCAATATCAGCAGGAGGCCTCTTTGCTGGTGCAACCTGAAAGTGACAATGGGTAGGTCTAGGAAACCATCATTTCTAGTGATTCCTAGAGATACCCATTGTAGTGATGTCAGCAACATCACCCACCACATCCCTGCCTCCCAACCCTCCTGCTGATTGCCAGGCTTGGCCTCACAACTCTCATGTTTGCCAATTTTGGTCCTCCACATTAACAGATACTCCACACAGAGCAGCAAAATTGTAGAAATAACTCCCCCCAGCACAGTTTTCACACGGGAAAACTGCTTGAGTGGGAGGCAAGAGCCATTCCTACCCAAGAGCCATTCCTTCTCAACCCATACACCGTTTTGAGCCCATTTGAGCTATCCTCTCTTTTTTGTTTAAGGAGCAGTTTAGGAACACAAGAAAACAAGCATAAACAAGTGAAGAAACATAATGTGTAGTTGACCCCTCAGCAAGTCAGTGAAAATTCACAAGGGAGAACACTGATATATGTGGGACCAAATGTCCATTGTTGTCACAGTGTTTTTGGATCATACTGATTTTTCCCAATGGTATATAGGAATTGGTAGCATGTTTTAAGGGAGAGAGAAACTTATAGGATAAGCTTTACAAGACTACAGAAATAAGTGTCTTATGATACAAAAATTTAGGAATGTAGAAAGAGCTGTATTTCCACTGTCCCTCCTTCAGGACAGAAAAGGCAGGAGACCTATACTTTAGGGATGCATATACCATAGGGATGGGCTGCAGCTCAGTGGTAGAATGTCTCCTGGGCATGCAGAAGGTCCCAGGTTCAATTCATGACATCTCCAGCTAAAATTATCGGGTTGAGTGTGTCGTGTGTTACTGCCATCAAGTCACTTTCAACTTATGGCAACCCTATATAATGTCCTCCAAAATGTCTTATCATTAACAGCCTGGCACAGGTCTTGCAAACTGAGAGCCATGGCTTCCTTTATAGAGTCAATCCATTTCATGTCTTTCTCTTTTCCTGCTGCCTTTGACTTTTCCTAACATTATTGTCTTTTCCAACAGTAGGTGACATAAAAGATCATTACCCAAGACCTTGGAGAGCTGCTGCCAGTCTGAGTAGACGATACTGACTTTGATGGACCACAACTCTGATTCAGTATAAAGCAATTTCATGTGTTCGTGTCCCAAAACTAGAGCCATTTCCATGATTGCTCACTTTTACCTGTACAATTAAGCAGCTTTAAAAGGTTCCCAGCTTACAGATCCTCACGTCAGGTACCATACATAAAGTAGAGACTTTCTGTCTGGTAACTATTTGACAAGGAAGTAAAGTGGTCCCTTTTTTTCTCCTGATAACTCAGGGAAAGGAGGGGCTCAGGGAGAAAAGATTGTTCCATCAACTTGCAGGAAGTTAACAGTGCAGTCCCCAGCAGAGTTACACCTTTCTAAATGTGATGGGAGACTTCCTAGTGCCAGCTGTCCTGGAACCATGCAAGTTTATACATTAAGGGCCAAACTCTGTATTATATTTTTTGATGAGTTAAATCTGGGGAACCTAGACCCAACTTGCTGGACCCAACAGTCACACAGGAGCTAGGTAGTGTAGGGGCCTTGGCTCAGTGGTAGAGCATCTGCTTGGCACACAGTGCTCTACTGAAAAGATTTGGTAGAGAAAAGAATTTGTATAAGCAAATCTTCCCCCACCCCCAACATCCTTCAGCATACCCAAAAAAGCCACTAATGAGGGCTGGAGAAATCAAGCAAACTGCAGAATGGTGGGCAGAGGAATAAGAAGGGGGAAATGGTTCAAAATCTCCCCTTGCTCTTGCATGAGTGGATCAAACCAACTCCAAGAAGATCCACTTGCACAGACTCCTTTCATCCTTGCATGGCAGGATCTGAACCAAAGTTCTCCCTGTGGTGTTTGATCTGTGGTGGGAGACCTTGTTATATCTTTGAAGACTCCAACTGGGCACGACCCCAACAGCATAAAAGAAGCCCGTCACTTTGTGTGCACTGCATGAAAGATGCAGTGCTGAATATTGCAAATGTTCCCTATAAACATTCTATGTTGGCAGCTTTTCCCTATGGGATTGAAGCACAAACCAGGGCCTACTACACACGGGTGCTTTCCCTCACTTTCACTGTGCACGTCTGTCAGGTTTTCTTTTTCATTCGGCATTTCCTCTCTTCAGCACCCAGTTTGCTTTCTGGTTGCTGTTTCCCTGGTTTTTCTGAGAGTGCTTTTGTGCCAATTTTCCCCTTGTTTCACTTCCAAACCAAAGGTAATTCAAAAGCATACAGATTCCCTCAGGTTCCCCCACACAATCTTTTGCCACCCCTCAAAGGCCACTCCCCCGCCCACATCAAGGTTGTTCTGTCCACTCTGCACCTTCCACCATCCTCCCCCCTTTCATTAGGGTACAAGCTCCATTGATTACTTGTCCTCTCATTGTTTTAATTTTTTTTTAAAAAAATTGACAAGTGGCATGAGTCTAGTGATACTAGACTATTGCTAGTCTCAGATCGCTGGGGGAAAAGAAATGACAGGGAAAAACTTAAAAGAGTTGTGGAAGAGGTTGCAAGAGGTGGCAGTCCCTTGCAATTCCTTTTCTACACATGCTTCTGTAGCAGCTCTCCAAGCAGCCTCTTCATAAGCTCTGAAAGGGGGGAGGGGAAAGACCAGCATTGGGCCATGTGCCACTGATCAAGCCCAGTAGTGAGCATGGTGGCCACGGCTAATGCTCAGCTGGTGTGGGTGTATGTGGGTGCGCACATGTGGAATGGGCCAACCAAGTTTTTCAGAAAGCACTCTCCTCCCCTCCGGTCTGAGAATCCCCACAGCACCCCTATTCATTCCACTCCCCCATTGCCTCCAGGGTCTAGTGGATGTGTTTCTCTGGTTTGAGTATGAATCACCCTTGAAACATTTGTGGTTGGCTTGGCTGTGGTGGGGGAATCTCTCCTCTTCCCCCTTCTCTTTCTCCAGCCTCCTGCCCATGAATGCGTGTAGATATGGCATTATTGTTCACTCTCTTGCTTTTGGTGGATTTAAATTAACATTTTATCTCTTGTCTCATACCACCTTTTTTTTAAAATTAAGCTGTGGGGAAAATAATTCAAAAAAATAATTCAAAATGGTGCTTGTGTGGATATGTGGAAGGAAGGGGATGGCAGAGGGTGGCGACTCCTTTCCATTTTTTCACATTACACATCAGAGAATCCACTAGAGCAGGGGTGGCCAACCTTGCTCAATGTAAGAGCCCCACAGAACAAACATCCGATGTTTGAGAGCCGCAAGACATGAGCAAATATTACATACACGTTTTTACTGGAAAATATGCAAATTTACTTTTTATTAACATTAAATGAGACTGCCAAAATAGAAACAAAAGGGGTAAAAACAGATATTGATAATATTTCTTTGTCCAATGATATTTCTTTGTTTGCTAATTTTATTTGTCTAAAAGAGAGAGAGAGAGAGGTGGAAAGACAGAATGGAAGGTGGAAAGAAATAGAAACAAAGAAAGCAAATAGATGAGTGAGAGAAGAGGGAGGGAGGAAAAGAGAAAGGTGGAAAGAAAGCAAATAAATGGGGAGGGAGGGAGGGAGGGAAAGGTGGAAAGAAAGCAATGTTAACTTTTAATGTGTTCTCCAACCCCACCCCCTCCAGGCCGCCACACCAGCTGGCATGACCTGAAGACGGGATTTAAAGAGATTAATGCCTTCTCCAAGCCAGCTGGTTGGGGGGGGGGGGCTTTGAGAATGAATTTTAGGTTAAAGTTGCTTCCTTTCTCTGCTCCCCCCCCCCACCTCAAGCCTACCCAGGGAGGGGAAAACTCGCTGGGGAAGGGAAGACCTATCAGGGAGGCATGCCTCCCCTTTGCTTCCCCAGCTGCCCTGGTGGGAGCTGCACAATATAGAGCTACAGTTTGGCCACCCCTGCACTAAAGCTTGGCCAAAAAGAAAAGAAAGCTTTGCAGCTTCTCTAGTCGGTTTCAAAAAGGTTTTGTCAGTTTCAGGACAATTTATTTTAGTTTGCCTGTGTTCCTTTGTGTTCCCTTTCATTCAAGGAACTGAACCATGAGGATTTCAATGGAAGGTGCTTACTTGACACTACTGTGTAGCTGCAATAGGGCAATTACATAATTTTAAAAAAACATTGGATACCACCCCCCCCAAAAGTCACAAGTGACATTCCCACCCCAATTAAGAAAAGTGCATTTTTTGGCTGTAGCTGCAGACTAAATACACCGGAGAAAAGAGAATGGTGTGTAAGGCAGGCACAAAATCCGAAGACGAGCTTAAAGGCTTGACTGCTCGGATTCTCTGCATTAGCCTGTGCATGTGCAGTAGGCCCAGCAGTGAGGGAAGTGCATTTTGTGAAATGTACCTAATAGTCTTGATTTAATTAAAATGTAGTGCACAGCTCACCTGTACATTTTTATGGAGCGCAGCTGCAACAATCCTTGCAACTTCTGAGCCAAGAAATACAGGATGTGTGTGTAAAGAAAAAACTTGAATTCCAGGACTCCATCATGTATAGTAAAGGTAAAGGTTCCCTTGCTCGGAAGCCAGTGCTCATCTCCGTTTCAAAGCCGAAGAGCCAGCGCTGTCTGAAGACGTTTCCGTGGTCATGTGGCCGGCATGACTAAACACCAAGGCGCATGGAACGCTGTTACCTTCCCACCAAAGTGGTACCTATTTATCTACTTGCAATTTCTTGCTTTCGAACTGCTAGGTTGGCAGGAGCCATCATGTATAGCCAGTGCTTTTTTTGTATAAAAAAACTGGCAGTAATTATATGTAAGGTAGCACCAATTTCCACCAATTCCCCCCTGAGGACTTGGGAGAACCTGTCAAAAAGGTGTCGGTACTGACTCCTGGTGAGTACCACCACAAAAAGCCCTCTGTATAGTACATATGAGCAGTACTTGGGTCTCCTTCTCGTAGTGTTCCCATCACTCCGCTCTTTTCTTATCTTTCCTTGGGTACAAATTTGGCAGACATGTGTTTTAGATATGAAACTGCTTTGTAAGTTATCAAAGCATCATCCAAAGCCACATTTGGCTATAGCCATACAGAATCAGTAACAGAGGCTGCGGTCACACATGCTAAATAATCCACTTTCAATCCCCTTTCAGTGCACTTTCCAACTGGATTTTTACTGTGTGAACTGGCAAAATCCAATTGGAAAGTGCATTGGAAATGGATTGAAAGTGGATTATTTAGTATGTGTGACCACAGCCAAAGTTGGGAGCAGAACTCTTATTACCATATTGATTTTTCTAAGCCACAAATTTAGGCTTGGGTAGCAGTACTAAAACACCACTATGCTGATGTGGGATAATCTGATTTAATTCCCCCCCCCCCCATATAGATGCATCTTGTTGTTATGCACAGGCATGGAATTTGTTTGCTACTCGAGGTAATTGCTGCAGCTTTAATAGCTAAAGCTTCATCCATTTATTCCGAACTGAGCATTCTGATAACTGCACAAATGACACTGCCCAGTAATTGGATCTTTAGCTCACGCCTGCTTATTATCCTGCACTTCTGTTTTTGCAGTGTTACTTGTGTGGGCGTATGGCTAAAAAAAGATTGCTTTAATTCTCAAATTCAGAACTTCTATGAGGAGTTTAATGGCAGAAGATGTGATGGTTTCATTTCTAAAAGAAAAAAACACTGGACACGATTCTACAGTATGCTGATAATTAACCTGCTGAAACGTATTATTTTATCCTGGTCCTGTGAAGATAAATTATTTCCTTTGCAAAGTTTCATTACAGCCTAATAATAATAAGGCATTATGAATTGCTGGGCACTGTAAACAGATATGTATTCAGAACAATCTTCCCTGCATACCATTCATAGTCTAGGACTGAATTAGTTGGTGTGAACTATTACTTTCCCACCCAACTCCTACAAATGAGAAACCTGGAAATAAAAAGGTCATACCTGAAAGTCTTTAGCAAACAGTGAATAAAATCCACATGTTCCCTGTCTCCATATAGTTCTTTATCCATGAAACTGCTCGTTTTCCCATTGGAAAGAGGGGATGCTCCTGACCTTTAGAAATTCTTTTGATGGCCTCATTTTAATGGAAATTATTCTACAAGCTGGTCACCCTTCTAAAGCAGCTACAATGCTTGAGAAGAGCTGAGGTATAATGGTCATGTGAAAAAAAACAAGGATCTGCATAAGAAAAGAATATCAGAAGAACAGAACAGCATTTGTTCTCATGTTGTCATGGGTCGCAATAGGTGGACCTGTCAGCAACATGAACAATTTTATTAATGTAAATCCTGATACAAGGTGCATTTAATTCATTTCAGTTCTAGGGGGAGCAGCAATGTATTCTTTCTAGAGTTCGGAGCGCACTGAATACTTCCCTTGTTGTTGTGCTTGCTCTTTGACTGTAAGTTGTTGTATTCTGAAGGTCTTTGTTGTTGGAAGGCCTACAATTAGTTAATGCTTTCTGCAAATACTGTTGTTGTAGTTAACTTTATTGAAACCAACTCAGCACATACAGGATTGGAATGTTTCCCTATCTCTTCTAACAGAATTGATCAGATGTCATTGCTTAAGTGTGATGATGAAATGCTAACAACCACTATGAAAGTTTGCAGTAACTGATAGGAGAACCTCAGAATCCCTCTCTACTTATGCTCTTGATGGCCTGGGCCTTGACTGTTTCCTTCACTGGCCAGAATAAACTATTTAACATCTCCATGGCAATGAAGGCACTCTTCTAATTATGCTGCTATGTTTCCTGGGCTGTCTCCATGTATTGCTGCCTTGATAATAGATCCTGATATTCCCATACTACAGATCAATGTAGATTTATCTCCCTAGTTCTATGGCTGTTATTGCCATCCCATTGATTCTGTACCCTATACTGCCTCAAACGTCTATACTCTTTTTGCCCAGTATTTCAGTTAATCATCTATGGATCGACCCAGAGTAATGCTCTTCACATATTTCCAAAATGGCGGTGCCATGGCAATTGGTCAGCCTTGCATACAAAGACACCTTTTTTGCTTATTTGTGAAGGGCTTTACTTTGTCAGCTGTGCTCATAAGATATTTGCAGTAAACATCCTAGAGGGATAACCTCAAAGTTCCATTGGGGGGGGGGGTCACTTCTGGAAGGCAATATAGAGGACTGGGTCTTGAGCCCTTCTGCAACAGAGATGCTAGTAATTAGGCACAAACACCCCCCCACTGTACCATTTCTAATCAATTAGGCAAAATATTGCCATGAGCAGCTTATCTAATAAGTCTGAGATGGACAACACACATGGCAAGCAAACAACTGCCCAAATGTCTTTTGGCTACAGCGACTCCATTTCTAAAAGAGTTCATAGCCGTACCAAAACTCAGAGCATTGTTTCTATGGTTTTTTAAAAAAATTAAGCATGGCCACATCATTCTGAGGATGAGGTATGTGGTTCATCTGCTTTTGTCTGTCAAGCCAGGCAGGAGGGGTGTCTTGGGACCAAAACAGATATAATTCAGATCCATGATTAGGTATAGCAAGTCTACCATAAAGCAAAGTATTGTTAAAAATTCTAAAACATTTTGAACATCCAAAGTTCAAATGGTTTAGAATTTTTCTATCCTTGAAAGAAAATATCACCATCATTGTACGTGTAAAACCGAACCTATTCTGGTGCACAGACTGTTGCCATCACTATTATTGAAGACAATCTTTGGGCACGGAGAAATGAGCATGCCTATATGCATTTTTTCAAATGACCCTTCACATCTGGTTCCAGCCACACTTACCAATATATACCATTCCAACTTAACTCCAGAGATTTGTTTTGGATCTCATCAGTTCTGCTGCCTTTTACCTGCTCCATCTATTCCACTATTTAAAAAGAAGAACTCTGACAAAGGGAACTGTCCAGATGACATTGTGCTATGCTTTCCCTTGATTCTAATTAAGAGCAGTCTGCAGAACTGTCTTTTGCAGTGATTTAGAGCGGCCACAATAAGATGTGCTATTTCCATGTCGTGCTGACCTTTATTTTTAAAGCATGCACTTAAAGCTGTGCCCTAGATATAGACTGGTTTTATGTGTGCCTGAACAAGGTGCAGATGGTTCTGATCGCCATTATGTCTCTTTATTTAAAAATGTTCCACCACATTTCTTTTGCTTTTGTTCCATTTAATATTTATACCCTTAAGATGATGCTAGGATTGCTCAGCTTGCATGTACTTCAAAGACCTCAGGTTCATTCTGAAGCCAGCCACAATCCTATGAGCACCTCCTGATTTGCATAAGAGCCTTACGCATCAGCAGCTAATTCTGTAAAAGTTTAGACCCAGTCTCTCAGAGCAGCTGATTTTGTTCTCAGAATGAAGATACAAAATTTGTTCTTCTGTTCCAACTTGATGGAAAATATAGCTGAAGGAGCTTCAAAGCAATTCATTATTCTGTCTTAAATTGTGTATCATATAGGAGAAATGCATACAACAAGTCTCAGAGAGTAACATATTCATGGATATTGGGGCTTTGTAATGACGTAGTTCAGGAATTGACAATAAATGACAGAACTTTCAAAAATACAAGGATGACTGGTTGTTATTTGACACTGTCAGGATCAATCCAGCTTTGTAAAGAATTTGGAGTCCTTTGATACAGACATCTATTTTTCTTTTAGTTTAAATCGCAAAGAAACCCAGGCTATTATTTTATCTAGATGACCAAATAAAAATGAAGGTATAGGCAAAACGTTACTCTGTTAGAGCAGATAAACACTGCCAGGTTCTGTTAGTTGTTGGGTTACTGTGATGTTGTTAATCAAAATGAATTGCAGAAATACCTCCTACATAGCCGTTTCCTGTAAAGCTGTTTCATTATTAGCACTCCTTGTCCTGTGCGTAATTTTTCTTTTGTAAGATGTGGAGGCAAGAAAGTGGGCAGCAGCTCTGAAGCAGGAAGTTGGCCCGTCTGAAAGTGACACGGCACGGCTGTGGGGCACCTGCAAACTGTGTCGGGAAATGTATAAAAGACCCGCGCAGCTAAAACCAGGATCTCAGTAGGAGCGGCAGGGCTGGCAGAGGAAGTGGCTGCTACTTTCCTGAGAGGAAAATGACCTGGAGAAGCTTCCCAGGATGATCCAGCACAGGACCCTAACAGAGGCAGTCAGCTGGCGGTGGCCACTTCTTCCAGCTGCTGTCTCATATGTCACTCATAAAATAAGAAAGGGAGATGGCGTAAATAAATCCAGTTAGAACTAGTGTCATGAATACTTGTTATAGAAGACCTTTTTTCAGGAATATAACCACATTATTAAATATTTTGGGATCAAAACAAATGAAGTTGTGCCATTTTTCGATCTAGGAAGACATACAGAAAATATAACACACGTAAATGAAGTAAATAAATCAGTGATGCAGAGAAATATGAGGCACAAACAGCACATTCCAGTCATTCTGTTCCTTACAGCTCTTACTAAAGTTTCCCTTTGTTGGGTCAGAATTGCTTTCCATCTCATTTTATCATTTGTTCTTTAACCATTTCATCTTCAGTATACCATTTTAACAATATTTTATACATATTTGAAATCTTTTTCTTCCCTCCACTCTCCCATATATTCTCTATTTCATTTTTTTCTTCCCTAAAACCATAATTTTTTTTATCCAGTTTAAAAACATCATAAATCTGCATATATTTCAACCATTCATATTTATAGTCAATTTCATGCTGCTTTTTCATTGTCCATTCTGTTCCCTCTTTTTTAATTAAGTCTCTATATGGCAACCATTCTTTGCCTTGCTGTCTTGAGTAAGGTGTTAAAACTTCTGCTGGTACAATCCACATCGGTCTTACCTCACGAAAATATTTTTTATACCTCATCCATGTCGCAAATAATGCTTTTCTTACCAAGTGATGTCTAAAAAAACCATCCATCTTTGTCTTATTATACCATAAATAAGCATGCCATCCGAACCTGCAATCATGTCCCTCTAATGTCAGCAGTTTCTTATTATCTAATCTTACCCATTGTTCCATCCAAGTCAAACACACTGCCTCATAATATAGTCTCAGGTTTGGTAGCTGCAACCCTCCTCGCTCTTTGGCATCACAAAGTATTTTCATTGTTATCCTCGGTTTTTTGCCTGCCCAAACAAATTTTGATAACTCTTGCTGCCATTTGGTCAGCAAATCTGTTTTATTCAGTATCGGTATCGTTTGGAACAAGAACATTAGTCGCGGTAAGACATTCATTTTAATAACTGAGATTCTGCCCATCAGTGATAAATTCATGGTTTCCCATTTCTTAAAGTCTTGAGTTAACTTATTCCATAACTTCTCATAATTATTCTTATACAAGTCTATGTTTTTCGCAGTTAACTCAATTCCTAAATATTTTATTTTTTTTACCACTTCACATTGTACCAGTTCTTGCAAATCATTCTGTTTTTGTTTTGTCATATTTTTACATATAAGTTTTGTTTTATTTTTATTCACATAAAATCCTGCCAATTCTCCAAATTCATTAATTTTTTTGAACAGTAATGGCAGAGTGTTGTCCCACAATGGGCAATTAATATGAACAAAGAAGTGACTATTGATGTTTGGGAATATTTGTGGAAAAATTCTATTAAGATATCGACCTGTACCAATGTTAGAAAGAACTGTTATAAAATGATGTATAGATGGTACATGACGCCAAAAAAAATAGCAAATATGAACCAGAATTTGTCTAGTAAATGTTGGAAATATAAGAAACATGAGGGCTCATTTTACCATATGTGGTGGACATGCGAAAAGGCTGTGGATTTTTGGACGAAAATCCACAACGAAATACAAAAAATATTGAAATGCTCTTTCAAAAAGACACCAGAAATTCTGCTTTTGGGACTTAGAATGGAAGAAGTTAATGTAACAAAAAAGACTTTACTCTGGTACTTAATAACAACAGCAAGAATGATTTATGCACAATATTGGAAAATAGATAAAGTGCCAGAGATAGAAGATTGGATACAAAAAGTTCTGTTCATGGCAGAGATGGATAAAATTACAAGAAAATTAAACAACAGAGAAGATGAAGAGTTTTTGGATGAATGGAAGGACTGTAAAATTTATTTGGAAAAGAACTGGGATGTAAAGCAAAGTTTACTGTATTTAGAACAATACTAAATCAACTGATTGTTATCTAAAGATTTTAATGTTAAGAAAAATAAGAATATTTGATGTTATACTGAAAAAAGAGATAAAAAGGGGAAAGCATTGTGGGAAGCCGAGGGGGGGGAGGTATTGGGAATAGGGTGAATGAAATGTAATGGAAACTATTAATTGTGTTAGCTATATGAATTCTCAACGAATTAAAAATAAAAATTTTGTTAACCAAAAAAAAAAAAGAATTGCTTTCCATCTTAATCCTTGATCTTTAGGTCCATCATGAATCAACAGCCACTCCTTAAATAGACACAGGGAACTTTATGGGGCAGGTAGCAGAGAAATGCTGGACTTGGTAGTCATTGCTCCAAGCTACTGCCTTGCCAGTCCACTGATATTGGTGGCAGAAAGTGCTGTCAAGTCACAGCTGGCTTATGGTGAAACTGAGGGTTTTCAAGGCAAGAGACACTCAGAGATGGATTACCAGTGCCTGTCTCTGCATAGCAACCTTGAGCGTCCTTGGTGGTCTCCTATCCAAGTACTAACCAGGCCTGACACTGCTTAGCTTCCAAGCTCTGATAAGATTGCACTAGCCTTGGCCATCCTCATGACTTGACTGATATTACAGCAGCTGAAATCTGTGGCACTGCAATTCTTGGAAGTACAATCCATCTTGCAAGAATCACTCCCCATCCCTTCCAGGTCCTGACAATGCAATTAACATAGAACTCAAACATCCACACCCCTGTCCTCTTGGTTATTTGATCTTTTGCCATATCTAGGGGTCGCGAAGAGTCGGACTCGACTGTGCGACTGAACAACAACAACAACAAAATGAAGGCAATTTCAAGAGTTGCTTACCTGTTTGCTGAACAAATGAAGGGAGATGAGGACCTGCAAACAGTTTTAGGATTGCCACTTGATTGTTTTCAGCCAGCACTATCAATTTATTTTAATACTCAGATCTTTTTAAGCTTTTGTGACCTATATTTTTAGAGCCTTTATAAAATGTAGAAATACTAATGCTGGGGGGAAAGCAGTTACAGAGGTCTAGTGTAGTTGGTTAGCATGCGTAAGACACAGAGGCTACTCACTGCAAGGCTATGGGTCTTCATGGGTATACTGTAGAGTAAGTTTTCTCTTCAGACAATACAGAGGTGATGATGGTTGATCAGGCTGAGGTCTCGAGGGACATTATGCTTCTCACATTTGATGGGGTGCAGCTAAACCTGGCTGACTCAGTCAAGGGGTTATACTAGATCCAGCACTATTGCTGGAGAAGCAAGTTAACTGCCGTTGGGAAAAGGAAAGAAAAAAACATGATTTGTTCCATCTCCATTTAGCATGGAAGATGGCTCCCAAACTTGTCTCAGCCAATTTGGCCATGTGGCTCCATTCCACAGTAACCTTGAGGCTAGACTATGGTAAAGCACTATGCATGGGACTGCCCTACAGAAAGCTGCAGCTCAGTTGCTATCAGGAGCTAGTTTATGCATATTGCACCTATTTTGCAGTTGCTTCATTGGTCACCTATATTAGTTTCTGGGTTCAGTTCAAGGTACTGGTTATTACGTATAAAGGCCTTCATGACCTGGGACCAATATATTGGCAGGGCTGCCTCTCCTTGTCTGCTCCACTTCAACAGCTTTTCTCCTCCAAATAAGGCTTGAAGGTGCCATCCTAAAAACAGGTAAGATAAATTTTCTGATGTGGCCCCCAGTTGATGGACAGCCTGCCTGTTCCTTAGAATGTACAAATGAAAGTGTTTGGTATGGCATTTTTATAATGAATTTATAATGAATTCATAGATTTTAAAAGGATTTTAAATAAGTTTTAATGTATGTGGGGATTTTCTAGATTGTTTTTATTGTGTGTGTATTTTTATTGCTTTTATTGTATTTTTTTAATATTCGTAATCCAATCCTCTTTAGATAGTTCAAGCTATATCAATCTTGTCAGATCTTGGAAGCTAAGCAGGGTCGGCCCTGGTTAGTATTTGGGTGGGAGACCATCAACGAATGTGAGGGTTGCAAAGCAGAGGCAGGCAATGGCAAACCGCCTCTGAATGTCTCTTGCCTTGAAAACCGGGCCTGTTAGGGGCCGCCATAAGTCCGCTGCGACTTGTAAGCACTTTCCACCACCACCACCACCACCAATCTTCTTTGAGTCTCTGTGTGAAAGTCAGACTATAAATGAAATCAATAAATTAACTCTATACTCAGTTTTATCATCAGTGACATAGCAACAGATAGACAAAGGTGGTACAAATATACTTGCTGAATTAGTATATGGATAGTCCATACATTATAGCCGGTAGAAAATTATTTTAAGATGATTCTTCAGTCTGGTTCATGTGGATTCTAATGTGGCACTGCTCAAAGTTATAGGTTAAATGAGTAGTGTCATTTAAGTAAGACAGTCCAGAGGCTATTTTGAAATAACGTAGGAGACTGTCTCAAACCCTTTATATATAAGTTTGAATACTAGGGTATTCCCTACATAAAAGTTTCCAGTGAGCCCAACCTGGTGGTCTTATCCTGCACTGTACCTCCTTGACATTTATTTCCCTTTCCTCATGCTCCCGTTAATAAAACTGGAGCTGTAATAGTAAAACAAAGGTAAATCAATAATGGATGTGTGAGTTCATCTTGGAATGTACAAGTTACAGGAATCACACTGCCTTTTCAGACCCTGTGCTTGAGGAAGAAGACTATAAAAAGCTTCTACAGCGGAGCCAGCGGCATTCTGAGAATACATCTTAGATAGGCTGCTCCTCCCAACAAACCAAGGGCTGTAGCAGTGACCCACAATAAAGAAGTTGACGTGAATGCAACTAACTACTACTCAAATACTAACAGCACCAACACTTACTAACAGCACCAACACGTACAGTCATGAACCACAGGTGGCCGCTACTGTCAGGCCTTTCAGTGGATAACAGATCAAGTTCTTCCAGCCTGTCTTTTCAGAAGTGCCTTCTGGCAACAAAGCCCCACTTCCCCCCATCACTGCTGCTTCATCAGTGTTTCTGCTCCTTCCCCTTTTCATGCTCCTTCCCTCCTATCTGTACATTAATGAACAGGATCAATTTGTTCTGCAGTAAAGGTTTCTGTGGGGAAACCAGGATCCTGGCAAACATTTCCTCTTTCTAACTCTTAACTTTCTCCTAACAATATTGGAGTTAAATTAATGATGATTAGTGTGTTGTTAAAGAATCTCTTAAGGTTCTCTCTCAGTCTTGTGTAGTTGAGACCAGAATTTTCCCTCCTGAAAACCTGATGGAGCACTGAGTCAGATTAGCAGTCGATGTGAGATGCACTCTTCACCAGCTTTATTCATTTCTGTTAGACAAGCTTTATGGGCTGGCTAAGTTCCCAGCAGAAAAGGATGCTTTCCACAGTAGTGCAAGAAAGGACTGCAGTCCAGGTCATGTGCTATGTCACTTAAAAGGCATTGATGCTCTTCCAGAGTAGAACTCAGCTTTTCAGTCTCCCAGTATCCTAGATAAGTGTGCTAAATGAGATTGTTCTGAGCTCTGGTGTCATCAATATGCAAGTGACACCCAGCTGTATATTCCATTATCCAAGGGTCTAGATGCATCCATCTTGGCTGTGAATTGGTGTTTTGAGGCTGTGGTCAGGAGGCTGAGGCAAAACAAGCTGAAAATGGCTTCAGACCAGACAAAGGTGATGTTGATTGGGAAGGCTGATGTTTTAGAAGGATTGGATCCATGTGACTAGAAGGGAATGGGGTTAGCTTTTGCAGAGCAGGTTAAGAGCTTGCAGGTGCTCATGAACCCCAAGTTACTGTGAAAAAATCAGGTAGGCATAGTGGCCACGAGTGTTTTCAGTCAGTTGCATCTCCTTTTTAAGACTCAATTGATTTGGCCATGCTGATCCCTGTTTTTGTAATCCTGTGGCTGGATTACTGTAATGCACTCTACCTTGGTCTGCCCTTGAAGACAACCCAAAAATTTGTGCTGGTTCTGAATATGGCAGCCTGGTTATTGCAGAGTCTTGCTGATCTTCTGAGTCTAATGTAAATCTGAGTCTAATGATCTTTAAAACCTTCCACAGCCTAGGACTTACTCAGCTGAAAGACCACCTTGTCTCATATGTCCCCTGTGCCAATTGTGGTCTTCAGGCTACCACCTATTAGCTGTAGCTCCACTTTAGGTGGCTTGCCTGGCATCAACCAAAGCTTGGACCTTTTCCACTGTGGATCCCATGCTATGGAACAGGCTCCTCATTAGGGTTGCCAGCCTACAGGTGGGGCCTGAAATTCTCCCTGAATTACAACTGATCTCCAGATATCAGTTCCTCTAGAGGAAACAACAGCTTTGGAAGGAAGACTCTGGCATCACATCCCCACTGGAGCTCCCGCCACTCCTCAAACTTGGCTCTCCACAGGCTCTGCCCCCAAATCTCCAGGCATTTTCCAACCTGGAGTTGACAACCTGCTACCTGAGGAAGCACCATCTTTAGAAATTCAGGAGGTGCTGCAAGGCCATCTTATATGCCAGGGCTAAGGAGGAGGAGGAGGAGGAGGAGATTGGATTTATACCCCGCCCTTCACTACCCAAAGGTGTCTCAGAGCAGCTTATAAACTCCTTTCCCTTCCCCTCCCCACAACAGACACCCTGTGAGGTAGGTGGGGCTGAGAGAGCTCTTGACAGAAATTGCTCTTTTTCAAGAACAGCTCTTATCAGAACTACGGCTTGCCCAAGGTCATCCAGCCAGGTGCAGGTGGAGGAGTGGGGAATCAAACCTGGTTCTCCCAGATTAGAGTCTGTGCACTTAACCACTACACCAAACTGGCTCTTTTGAGTCTGCACACTTAACCACTACACCAAAATGGGATCTTTTGAGGAGAAGGGTTTATCTGAAGGTTTACTCAGTTTGGTGTAGTGGTTAAGAGTGGCGGACTCTAACCTGGAGAACTGGGTTTGATTTCCCACTCCTTCACCTGAAGCCAGGTGGGTAACCTTGGGTCAGCCACAGTTCTCTCTTAGCTCTCTCAGTCCCACCGACCTCACAGGATGTTGGTTGCGGGAAGAGGAAGGGATGGGGATTGTAAGCTGCTCTGAGACTCCAGGTAGTGAAAAGCAGGGTATAAAAAACAACTCTTCTTCTTCTTCTATTGGTTTCATTGTAATGTTTTAACTGTGTCATGTAAGCTGCCTTGAGCAACAAGGAAAGGCAAGATATAAATATTTAAATTCATAGATATAGAGGATCCTATCAACATTTGGCTCATCCAAGTCATCTGCTGCCTGCCTTTTCTAGATATATGTTTAACATATTTATATCCCACTTTTCTCCAGATCAATGTGACTCAAAGTGTCTTTTGTTGTTCAGTCGCACAGTCGAGTCCGACTCTTCGCGACCCCATGGACGAACTCTCGCCAGGCCTTCCGGTCTTCCGCCGTCCTCTGAAGTTGGCTCAACTTCATGTTCGTTGCATCGATGACACTGTCTAACCATCTCATCCTTTGCCGTCCCCGTCTTCTTTGACCTTCAATCTTTCCCAGCATCAGGGTCTTCTCCAGTGAGTGCTCCCTTCTCATTTGGTGTCCAAAGTATTTGAGCTTCAGTTTCATTATCTGGCCTTCCAGGGAACAGTCAGGGTTGATTTCTTTGAGGATTGACTGATTTGTTCTTCTTGCAGTCCAAGGGACTCTCAAGAGTCTCCTCCAGCACCATAGTTCAAAAGCATCTATTCTTCGGCGCTCGGCCGTCCTTATAGTCCAGCTCTCGCAGCCATACATGACTACTGGGAATACCATTGCTTTGACCATGCGGACTTTTGTTGGCAGGGTGATGTCTCTACTTTTTATCATGCTGTTTAGGTTCGCCATCGCTTTTCTCCCAAGGAGCAGGCGTCTTTTAATTTCATGGCTGCAGTCACAGTCTGCGGTGATCTGGGATCCCAGGAACGTGAAGTCTGTCACTACTTCCACGGCTTCCCCTTCTATTTGCCAAGGAGTGATGGGGCCGGATGCCATGATCTTAGTTTTTTTGATGTTGAGCTTCAAGCCCACTTTTGCGCTCTCCTCTTTTACTCTGAACAAGAGGCTCTTTAGATCCTCTTCACTTTCAGCCATTAGAGTGGTATCATCTGCATATCTGAGGTTGTTGATCTTTTCCCCAGCAATCTTAATTCCCGCTTGTGATTCATCCAGGCCAGCATTTCGCATGATGTACTCTGCATATATATTAAATAAGCAAGGCGACAATATACATCCTTGTCGTACTCCTTTTCCTATGCTGAACCAATCAGTTGTTCCATATCCGGTTCTAACTGTCGCTTCTTGGCCCTTATACAGGTTTCTCAAGAGACATGTGAGGTGGTCTGGTACTCCCATCTCTTTAAGGACCTGCCATAGTTTGTTGTGATCCACACAGTCAAAGGCTTTAGCATAGTCAATGAAGCAGAAGTAGATATTTTTCTGGTACTCTCTTGCTTTCTCCATAATCCAGCGAATGTTGGCAATTTGATCTCTAGTTCCTCTACCTCTTCGAAACCCAGCTTGTACTTCTGGTAGTTCTCTATCCACGTACTGTTGAAGCCTAGCTTGTAGGATCTTGAGCATGACCTTGCTAGCGTGTGATATGAGTGCAATTGTGCGATAGTTTGAACATTCCTTGGCATTGCCCTTCTTTGGGATTGGAATGTATACTGATCTTTTCCAATCCTGTGGCCACTGTTGCGTTTTCCAAATTTGCTGGCAAATGGAGTGCAGAACTTTAACAGCATCCTCTTCTAAGACTTTGAATAGCTCAGCTGGGATACCATCACCTCCACTAGCTTTGTTGTTAGTAATGCTTTCTAAGGCCCATTTAACTTCACATTCCAGGATGTCTGGCTCGAGGTCAGTGATTATACCGTCGTGGTTGTCAAGGACATCGAGGTCTTTCTTGTATAGTTCTTCTGTGTATTCTTGCCATCTTTTCCTAATCTCTTCTGCTTCTGTTAGGTCCCTACCGTTTTTGTCCTTTATCATGGCCAGCTTTGCATGGAACGCTCCCTTGATTTCTCCAATTTTCTTGAAGAGATCTCTAGTCCTTCTTATTCTATTGTTTTCTTCTATTACTTTGCACTGTTCATTCAGGAAGGCCTCCTTATCTCTCCTTGCTGTTCTCTGGAAATCTGCATCTTACATCATGCAAATAAGCTAAAATCTCAATTCACAGGGAATCTATGCAAGTAAAAAGAAGAAATCAACCCATTGCCCTGTCATAATAACTGAGGTCCTTTCACAAGCCATAAAAAGCATGTTAAAGCCTTTGTTATACAAATTAATACCCAGTCAAAAATAGGAGATTGAAGTCAAAATGAGGAGGAAGATTTTATATTTAATTGCAATCAAACACAAAAAACAGTTAGGCCAAAGGAGAAGGAGAAAGCAGTCAATTTTGTTGGGTCATTTGGCCTAACTGTTTTCCGTGTTTGATTGCAATTAAATACAAGATCTTCCTCCTCATTGTGACTTCAATCTACTATTTTTTTAATTTTTTTTTATTTCAGCTTAAACAAGGTAACAACAAGGTAACTGCATAATTTTAATTTGTATAACACCTTCAAACCTTGGAAAGGTTGGGAACTCCCTTCCTCTTCCAGGAAACCCATAGAAGAAAAACATCCACCAAGAAATCCCGAGCCCAAGCAGAAACAGTTTTCCTGACCTCCGTGGAGGAACTACTTATAGTCCCTACTGTGATCATAAGAGCTGCCTTGTAGACACATATCGGTGAAGACCATCCCACAGGTATGAGGGTCCCAGGCTGTGAAGCTCCCCCGCATCCAGCTATGCCTTTGAAAATAAGGGTATTTAGCCAACATTATTCACCTAAATGGTGAATAGGCAACTGTTGATTACTGTCAGGGAAGAGCCATCATAGCTAGCCACTAGAAATCTCCAAGTCCACAACATTTCGAGCTTACAGGGAAAATATGCAGTATATGGTGTAACATTTGGATCTAAGTGAGATAAGATGGCCCATTCCTAGACCTAGATAGCTCAGGCTAGTCTGAACTCATCACATCACAGAAGATAAGCAGGGTCAACCCTGGATGGGATACCACTAGGGAAGTCCAGGGTTGCTATACAGAGGTCCCGGTCACACGGGCAGGAAACTGCGGGGGGGAAGTGTGGCAGTTTGCCCCGGGGCAAACTAAGGCGCGGTTACCTGATCAGACCTCCCGTGGAGGTACTGTGGAGGTTCCGTGGGAAAGGAGAGGTGCCGATCGCAGAACAATCCCGCGCGCAAAAACGAAGTGCGCGGTGCGGCAAACTGGAAGGGTTTTTTTTTGTTTCCACCATGATTGCGCATGCTCCGTTGTGTGCTTTTGCGCATCCACAAAGACTAGAAGAAAAAAAAAACTTTTTCACCAGGGAACATGGGCGGGCGCCGGATGCCACCGGAAACGCGATCAGACGCCCGCCCTTGCCCCGCGGTTTCCGGAAACTAGTACCTCGGAGGTACTAGTTTTTTGCCGCGTGGTTTCGGCAGGAAGCCTCGTTTGAGCCACGGGAGTGCTACACTTCCCAGATGTGCCGGTGGGATCGCGCCCGGAAAACCCGCATGTCTTCCGTCTGACTCGCATGGCTAATGTTCCGTGTGACCGCAGCCAGAGACAGGCAATGGCAACCCACCTCTATACATCTCTTGTCTTGAAAATCCTATGGGGTTGCCGTTAGGGTTGTGCATTTGGTAAAGCCAAACTGGGGGGAAACTTGGGGATTCTTTTGGGGAGAGGCTCCACCAGATACAGTACAAATTTGGTGCTTCTACCTCAAACTCCCTTCCCCCAGACCTCTGAATAGTTATTAGAAGATTTTGCCATTGACTACAATGGCCCCATAGGATATAATGGAGCTGAATATTTTCAGGAATACCGAATATTTTCGGGTACCACTACAATACTGGTATTGGTATTCAAGTATATTCGGGTCCATGGGGTCACGAAGAGTCGGACTCGACTGTGCGACTGAACAACAACAACATATTCGGGAATACCGAAAAAAAATTAGCTTTATTATATCCAAATTTTTAAAAACTGTTTTTTCCCCTCTACACATCCCTAGTTACAGTATGTTTGCTGCAAGTTGATGTCACTTTACACACACAAGAGAGCTCTATATCTAATGGAAAAAAGATGCTTATACTTCATAGCACACATACACACACCTAGTTGCCACATTTCCACTTCTCAATGGATCTGATATTTTGATACATCAGCAATGCAGTCCTCTGATGTACCACTCTGGATATTCCTCCTATGCTGACCTATTTGTTCTTTACTATGTCTTTCCCCATGGTCAGTAAAGGGAATCCTGTCACATTCATCCAGTGTAGCTTAAGAAACAACAGATTGTCTCAGTTCACTTCAGAGACTTCCTGGACAACCAGCTGGCACAGAATCTGACAAAAGGACTCTTGATTAATGACCCCCGTTAAGGTCAAATATGGACATGCAGTCATTTTGCACACTTGTTCCAAGTGTGTAGGGAGCTTTTCATAGAACATAAAGCCACATCCTTGTAATTAAATTTTGAAAACAAGATTTCAATGCATCTCTTCTGTAATATCAGCTACTGGCATAAAGACATGTCTGCAACTTGTTTTCAGTTGAGCTCAGAATTGGGTTTGCTAATATTAAGAAAGGTCCTTAGAATTTTGGATATTTAGTCTGAAGAATTAAACACAACCAATGAAAACATGTATTTATTCTTGATATGAGGAAATGTATTTTTATCTAATTTTCAGTACAATAGTTCCCCATATGAAAAATTGAAAAGTATCCAAAAGTATCCTTTGAAGTCTAGCATTTTATTTGCATGGCAAACAAAGAGCTACCTTCACAAAAATCACCATGTATGGTTTATTTTCAGCTCAACATAAAACATTAATTGGAATTAAATAGTCATGTAACCTTTCAACTGTCAGTCAACAAACTATAGTGCAATAAAGAACAGCCAAAAGTTTGTGTAATCCATTGAGTTAGATCCAGTCAGTTTTTTCTCTCAGTCTTGCCTAAATTCCCGTCTTATTACAGTAACTGTTGAACATTGCTTTTATACATTAAGGTCACGTGATTCCCCACATAGCTTTTTGGGGGATCAAAGGGGTTTTGCTTCCTTTTTTTACAGTAGTAAACTTTGTTGGATTCAGCTTAGTCTCTGAAAGCCAGTGCTGTGAGCTGAGAGAGGGACTCACAACCCATTGGGTGATAAGTAAGCCACTTCTCTGTTAAGATCTACTAGTAACTACTCACTGTATTCTTTATCTCTTTCTGCAGTGTTAGATTCATGAACTGTATGCTGCTTAAATGCTAGGTAATACTATTTCAGATTCATATATCCACATGGCATAATACGTATTCAAAACAGTTAAACAACCAGACATCCAAATAAACAAGAATGGCTTCAACCCAGGGTTAGAAAGACACTGGGGCACAATTAATTTGGTCAGTCAGGAAATTGAATGAGCTGAAGTTCAGATAAAAGAGGCACTTTTGTACATGTTCTGAAACCCCCCTCAAGATGAAAAAGAAGAAGATACCCCGCCCTTCACTTGGAGTCTCAGAGGGGCTTACAAACTCCTTTCCCTTCCCCTCCCCACAACAGACACTCTGAGGTAGATGAGGCTGAGAGAGCTCTTTCAAGAACTGCCCTTTCAAGGACAGCTCTGACAGAACTACGGCTTGCCCAAGGTCATCCAGCAGCTACAAGTGGGGGAGGGGGGCATGAAATCCAGTTCTCCCAGATTAGAGTCCATGCACTTAACCACTACACCAAACTGGCTGTCCCCCACCGTACATCCATGTCAAAGGAAGATGAGCGTCTATAAAACCTTTCTTAGCATTCTGAAGCATGCTACAGCCTTTCCTGTTTATCCCATTATCAGGCAAGGACCTCTTGAATCTGACACAAGTGTTAACTCCACAGAATATTCTTCTGCCATTTATCTTTATCTTCTGCCATTTATTTTTAAATAAAATGTTTGTTGAATCATTTTCAAGCAACATAGATAAAACCTGTCTATACATGTGAGCTGGGCAAAAAGGAATGTAATTCTACTTTGCTAAGGAATGACAGAGGAATATGCAGATCATGGTGAGGCAGATGTCGTCTCACAAAAATCATGTATTCCAGTCTAAACTTTATTTGCATTTAACACTTCATTTTTAAAGCATTTGTTACCCTCTAATATCTTACAGATACTAAAATCCGCAAGAAGATTATCCATCTTCTTCAGTGTTTGCTGAAGTTTCTAATTTAAAAAACGTAAATGAGAATAAAATAAGCTGACACTGTGATACAATTGAGAAAGAGAATGTTTTAATGGGGCAAAATGAGTGTCATAATAATATGTCAAGGTTGATGTTTCTAGATGTATTGGATGAGCTCTTGTGGCACCCCATCATTAAGACCCCAGTGCCAGCGCATTGCCAGTGCAGCTCTGCTGGGAGATATAAATAAATAAAAGCCCCTCACACCAAGGTTCAGAGAGTATAGTAATTGCACCAGAGACCATAGCACCCCCCACCACAACCTACCAACCAGGATACTACATATCAACAATGCCCCTGTGAATAGAAAATGGGGAAGCAGCCAACCAGCATGTGCCTCTGCCATCAGCCTGCCGCTGCCTACATGCAGAAGACAACAAGAGAGGAACAAAGAGAACATAGCTGCCCCCTGTAGTAAGGATGTCTGTGGCATGAACACTAGGAGCCCTGGCATGAACACAGCCTAGGGAGCTTTAAACAAGTGGATCTGATTCCCTCCCTGCATCCCTCCATGTTCCTTTCTGTTACTGTTCAGAAGGGAATTAGATAAACATATGGAGCAGAAGTCCATCAGTGGTTTCTTAGCCACAAGGTATAGATAGGAACTCTCAGCCTGGGGCAAGTAATGCTCTGTATTCTTGGTGCTTGGGGGGGGCAACAGTGGGAGAGCTTCTAGTGTCCTGGTCCCACTGGTGGACCTCCTGGTGGCACCTGGTATTTTTGGCCACTGTGTGAAAGTGTTGGACTGGATGGGCCATTGGCCTGATCCAACATTGGCTTCTCTTGTGTTCTTATGTTCTTACTTCCACACACAAGAAAGACAGCATAGACCACTCTGAGCACACTTCCATGCCACTGCAGTGCACTTGGTAGAGCAACCCCAATAGAATGACCAAGACCTCTCTCACAGAAGGGTTCTGATCTTGAAGTGGGCAGGTGTGGCTAAGGAGCTTGAAACTCTTGCCAGGCAAGGGAGGTATAGATACTGGGGCAGCAACAAGACAACCCACAACTTTATTATTTATTTATTAGATTTTTACCCTGCCCTCCCGGCCAAGGCCGGCTCACATTCAGAGAAAGCATACCTTGCATTTTCACTTTCACCCATTTTTAAAGGGTTATAGCAATATCATGAATGCTGGTGAATCTCCCACCTATGCAAGTGTAGCATCTTAAGCCATTCAGAGTCAGGGCTAAGGAGTACATGGGTATTTATTGCTTTATCAGCAGCAGGATCTTGACACTAGCTCCCTTGAGTAACCATTTGACCACAAGAAAGGCAGAGGTGTACGTATTTTAATTAATTAATAGCCCTGAAGCAGCATTAGCAGCCTGAGAGTGATACACATATAGCCATTATCACCAATGTCCCATTTTTTCCCATGTGTCTTTATATACAAATGATTCCATGGGAAGGAGACAGGATGATGGAGCCTCATACTGGGTATCTTCATATATAGGTTTAATTTCCTTGGTATGGGTTTGTAATGAGATGCTAGGCCATCATAGACGATTGGACTCCTTAGGATCCTATTTGCTAGTGCATGTGTTGAGAAAATCGGGGAATTAATAATGAACTTAGGTGTGTTTAGAGTTATGACACTATGTGTATTATTGTTAGGGTTGCCAGAACCCCTGGTGAAGGCAGAAGTTCCCTGCTGCCAGGCCCTGCCCCCCAGCTATTGATCAGCTCACTGGTGGGGGGGGCTTACCATTAGAAAGAGAAAGGCCCAGGCCAGGTTTGCCAGTGTCTCACAGGAAGTGATATCATCATATCACAACTTCTGAGTGACGGTCTGGTATTTGGGCAAAAACTCTATGGTAGAAACTGGTTTTACCATAGCGTTTATGCACAAATACCAGAGCATTGCCCAGAAGTCGCTGGTGTGATGATGTTACTTCTTGTGTGATGCTGATGACAAGGCCTGGGCCTTTCTCTTTCTCCTGGTAAGCCCCCCTCCCCCACAGGAGGGACCTGGCAACCCTAATTATTGTGCAGGCACAAGGGGTGGTCCCAACAAAACTGGCCATGGCAACTACTTGTCCATTTAGGCCTTATACTAATCAGCTGAATCAATGGATCAACAGCAGCGTGACTGCATTGTGTAAATCCTGCACCATTTCTGGGCCAATTCAGTCAAACTTCTGATTTGTTATACCACAATAATGGGAGCGGTGGCGCAGGCAGATAATGCCTGCAAAGTAATTCCAACTGCGAACAGCCATAGTGACTGTTCATGACCCACCGTGGCCGGGGTGAGCTCCCGGCCCTCGTCCCAGCTCCCGCCCACCCAACGGTTCAAAAGCCTAGTGAGTGGTGAGTAGATAAATGGGTACCTGCTTTAGGTAGCAGGGAGCACCCCTCTCCCTTTGAGGCAACATGCAGCAGTCGACAGCGGTGATGTGTGGTGGCGGCGAGCAGGAACCCGAGGATCCGGCAAGAACAGCATGGCGACTGTCCGATGCTGAACAGCGACTGCATCCGGGCGTGGATTGGTCCGAAGGCAAGGTGGCGCGGCAACACGGTGCGGCGGAGCCAAATGGACATGGGCCAGGCCTGTTGTCGTCGCACAGCCACGCATGGGGAGTAATCACGCTGGAGGGAGTCGCTGCAGAAACAGGAAGACCTAAGCTGAGACGCCACCAGAAGGAAGAGCCCACCGTGTAGAAGCCGGGAAATGAAGAGCCCTGCTGCCTGGGTGCCGGTAGGACGTCACCCCCCAAGAATTGTATGCGGCCCTAGACAGGTGTAACTAATTGTCTGTAAACTGCTCAGAGACCCTTTGGGGTCAGAGCGGTATAGAAATTGAAAGATACATTAAAAAATTAAAAAAAACAATAATATAGCAATTTAACAAGGGATTTAACAACAGTCCCATGTCACTCAGTCAATAAAATCTGAAAATAAGATCATGCTGATAGTGTTGCTATGATGTATGTTTTAGTATAAAGGACTGTTTGGCAGCTTGTCCTTATAACCTTGCTATATCTATGAGATCTTGAATTGTAAAATGTCAAGATGTGATACACAACCTTTGCTATTTTGGGACCGGATTGAAAATGTTTGATCAAATGGTTATATGAAGTCGTATCCAGTATCTCTCTCTGAAGCCCCACATACTTCTTTCCCCCTCAAATATGTATTTGAAAACCTGTTTGCCTTTCTTTTACCTGTTTTTCACAATTTACTGCAGACTGACTCAAATGCTGGAACATTTAATTGTAGTCAGTATTATTTTTGCATGCTGGATTTCGCACATGCATGCATGCACACACAACCACACATGGACATTTTCACCTGTCTGGGTTAATCTGGACAGGAACATATTACTACATTTTTAAAAATTAAAAAGAATAATTAAGCAAATCCCATTTAACACATGCTATTTAATTGCATAAATAATTTACAAGTATCACAGCAGGCAACATTAACAAATAATTGATACCAGCTATGGGCAAAATGTAGCACTGACCAAACTTGTTAATTTCAGTGGTGTTATGCAGGAGACATGTTGTCTCCCATTGTACCACAAATCCCAGCATTTTAAGTATAAAAATGGCTATAAATAAAATATTAATCTGGCAGTGCTGCAAAGATGAAGAGGTTTTTCCCCTTAAGAAGCAGAAAGCTAAAAGTAATTTATCTAATGCTATTCATTATACAACATTTAGGTAATAGAATATGTAATGTTCACCTTATTGCAAATTTTTAAAAAAGAATGCTATTTTAGGTTTCATTAACCAGACTGTTACCATGAACAATGGCAACATTCTGCATGCCACAAACGTGCCCAATGTGAGGCCTTATACAGCCAGAAGTATGTTGATAAACAAGAGACAGTGTGAAGAGAAATGCAACTGAGATGATAAAAGGCTTTCGAATGGAGGAATAATGTGGAACGGTTGAAGGAAATAGAGATCTTTATTCTCAGACAAATAAAAATAAAAGAGCACATGCTTAATCGTTTAAATAGTTAAAATATAGTCATAAAACAGATGGAGAACATCTATTTTGCACTCAGAGTAAGACAACAGACCATTAGTTCTTCTAAATGACCATTTCTACATAATACAAGGATGAATGTCCTCCACTTACTGTTTCCTATTATCATATTATACAATACCTTGAAATGACAAAAGTCATTTGTTTCTATCTCCTGGCCAATAGGCTTTGCTTCCCCCTTTGAGTTCTTGTTTTTCCATTGCACTATGGATGTAATTGATTGCTGTTGATGTAGATGCTGCTGGTAGGTCCCCCCCCCCCATCCCAGTTGATTTGGTTGGTTTTATGTTTTGCTTATGATGTTATTGTTTATTAACTATATATTTCATTCTATAACTGCATACTGTATTGTTGTGAATCACCTCAGGCACATGTCTGGGAAGAGTCAGCATACAAATATTTTCAATAAATATTCTGCACACTTGTGTGCATCTTGTGATGCTAAAAAGAGAGCCAAACACACTACATATTATATACATCCAAGATTATCCCTAGAGTAGCATTGTCTGTTTCATTGTCAATGTCAGCCAGTATTTGCAGATGATTCTCAACCAACTCCACACTTGAGTTCACCAACCAATGAACATGAATGAGGACATTAACCGGGCAATGAATGAAATGCAGAAAAGGAGTTACAGAATTTGAACTTAGTGAATAAAAAGCTAAATTGAGATTTGTGAAGGATATAGTCGGGTGACTAGTCTTTCAACTCAGTTCAACGTCAAGATTTTGTGTATCTTACATAAGGCTTCTCTGTATGTTCAAATGTTAAATAGGCTTTAATATGCAACCTGATCAAAGGTGCCTTGCACAAATAGGTCTTCCAGAGCTACAGGCCCATTTTCTTGATTCACGGTTTTTTACTTTGCTGTGTATGTTTGGGCTTTCCCAGTACAATTCTGGGCATGTAGATTTTTGAGCTCCTGTGTCATTTCAGATGTGTTGTAAATAGAGAAACACCGGACTTTTAACCACAAGCACTGCAATTATTGAAGCCAAAGTTGTTTGGGCTGCTTTAGACTATTTATTTAAAGCATTTCTGTATTGTTTCTCCAGTGAAAAAATCTGTTCAAAGCAATTTATGCAGACAAAAATTGCAAAAACTATAATACAGCTAAAACAAAAGCAACAATAAATCAATATAAAATTTATAAAACCTGCACATCTAAATTTATAAAACTCTTTAAAAACCTGCACATCTAATTTGGCCCTAAGGATACCTCTAATCTACCTACATGCTACCGCAGCCTTTTCTTACCTGGAATAAA
>NW_015170406.1:37227-69963 GCF_001447785.1 Gekko japonicus
TCATCACCTGCCTAATCCCCACCTCTCTCTAAACCTGGGAAATGTTGTCTGTCAGTTACTATCCTGCTGCTATATCAGAGTTGCAATAGTCCTTACCCCCTTCACACACGCACAATTTGTGCATGTTCACATCAACAAGCCTCCTCTCTTAGATCTCTTTTTGGACTATAGACAGGAATGCTGACTTGGAGCCCCATCTGGTTATTGCTAAACCTTTCCTCCTGGATCTCCAAACCATGCAGGTCCAAGATCATTGGCTATATAGATCTATAATGGCTACTCAGTATGATTTCCACACACAGAACAGGGTGGATAATAACCTTCTTTCCCTGATACTTCTCTTTCCTTTCCTCCAAACTTTTCTTTTGAGTTGCACACTGCACATGTTTATGTGGACATCGAAATATTATGCATTTTATTGTGGGCCTCTTAGTAGATACTAAATGCAGCCTTGATATTACTCTGCTTAAGATATTTTTGGTATCCTGATCAATAAAACAATTCCAGTTTTTCTATTTCATTAAAATCTTGGTATTCATCCCAACATTGCTCCAGAGCCCCATCACTTTGTCATAGATCCCTAAACCAGAGTTTGGTGGTCCCAAGTCCAAATTTGGACATAGCCCTCCAGTAATGTACCAAAACCCAAGTCCACAACTCTTTCCTAGGACAGAAGTGGGAGATAGTGTAGAAGAGGCTTCTTTCCAGTTTGGTGTAGTGGTTAAGTGCATGGACTCTAATCTGGGAGAACTGGGTTTGATTCCCCACTTGCAAATGCTGGATGAACTTGGGCAAGCCATAGTTCTGACAAGAGCTGTCCTTGAAAGGTCAGTTCTGGAAAGAGCTCTCTCAGCCCCACCTACCTCACAGGGTGTCTGTTGTGGGGAGGGGAAGGGAAAGGAGTTTGTAAGCTGCTCTGAGTGAAGGGTGGGGTATAAATCCAATCTCCTCCTCCTCCTTTCCTTCCCTTGGCTGTTTGTATGAACACTGGGTCTAGTCTAACATCAATGAGTACAGATCAAGAATGGTAATATTATGTGGAAGATTATTTTTGACCAAAGCTTGAAGGGTGAAGTCCTTCCCTCATGTCCTACCTCAACCATATCAGTTAAAGGTCTTGCAATGACAAGCAGCAGTGATGGGTAATGGAGGACTGGCTTTTTTGGCACCTTGCTCCACTAACATGGCTACCTCGCTAGAAGGAATTCAATGGCTACCTAGACTGAAAATTTCAGATGTTTCACATAAGCTGACCTAACTAGGTGAATTACATTTTAATGACAGATTACTGTTATTGGTTGTAGTTATTATTAACAACAAGTAAGTATCCTTTAGAATCCTGAGGCCTATAAGTATTATTTTTCAAAACACGCTCCAGGTTTTAAGAATTGTAAGGTAAGAGCTTACATATTGTGCTAACACACTGCAGAAAAGCCTAAAATAGGCAGTTAGCAAGGAAGCATTAGATACTTTTCTTGAGTAAATTATGCTTGAACATATAATGTAGGACTAGTCCATACAATTATATCACAGCTACCCATCCACACATACTGATTACTTCATAATTGACTATTCCACCAGAAAAGAACTGAGATCACTCCCCCCCCCCCACGGTCCATTACCATCCATTACATTTTTCTGCAGTTGAAAGCTGTCTAAGTTGGTAATTCAGATAGAAGAGAAGACTAAATGATGCATCAGGGGTCTTTTAGAGGAAGTGGATGATTGGTACTGAAGTACACTGCTGAGACTAGGTTGGGGCTCAATCAGAATCTTAACAGAGTAATTTGTCTTGCATGACGCTAATCTTGGTCTCGATGCATATACAGATTTCTGCTTGATGTGGCTTCTCCCTAAAACATCCCTAATGTGTCCATTTGCATCCTACACTACAGTGGCTGCAGTCTTTGCTTCCTGTTATATTTTCTGTTGTCCATCTCTGAAACAGGATGCATTGTCTGACTGAAGATATAGTTTAGCTGAAACAGCCATTTCCAGAATACTGGATTCTGCGGTAATGTATCCAGCCCAGCACTTTAAGAAAACAAAATGTAAGTGACCAGAAAGTTATTAAATGATGAGTTTCAGGATAATTGGAAAGTCCTCCAGTGTGATTGTGCCATTGGGAGATGGAAGAGTAACCCCCCTGGCTATTTGCCTTAGCCTTACTTTAAAGTCCTCAATATTCTTCTTCTTTTAGGAACAGGATCAACAGTCGACCAGTAGCAACAGGATGAAATTAAAGAACAACTTGCAATGCAATCCTAAGAACACTTTTGTGGGAGTAAGCCCCACTGAATGTTACTGAGTAGGATTCTGAATAAAACTGCTTGGGGTTGCTCTCTAAGTAGCCTTTTTTGTTCAGGCTTGTAAATACCAGCCTCTAAACTAAGGTTTTAAGAGTCTGCAGTCCTGGGAGTAAGCCGTATTGTATAAAAATAGAACTTACTTCAGAGCAGACCTGCTTAGGATTGCTGCATTATAGTGCCATCCTAAAATAAATTACACCCTTCTAAGCCCATTGATTTAAGTGGATTTAGAAGGCTGTAATTCTGCTTACAATTGCATGGCTCATGTAAAAACTTTATTTGCTAACTTACAGGGGGAAATCTTGAAATAATGTATTAAACTGTTTATCAAAAACTGATCCCCCACAATTCCATAAATCCAACATGGTTTACAATGTCAAAAATTAAAACCAATTCAACATAAAACACAACAAAAATGATAACACAGCATCAGAAAGTATCATAGCTTACCAATAACAATCCCACAGCACAAATCTTGGAAGGCGCTGTGAAATAATGTCTTAGGAGCCTTCTGAAAGCTAAGGGTGGGAGCCTACCATGTCTCCTCCAAGAAGCTATTCCAAAAAGAAAGGAATGGCCACAGAAAAAGCAATTTTTGAAAGCGTGTTTACACTGGTTGGGGTCAGGATGAGAGCACAACTAATGAAGTCTGCTGTGCTGGTTTAAGAAAGTACACAAATTGATATCATAAGTATATAGCACCCAGGTCAGGAAGGTCTTGTTGATAGGAGCTGAATGTTGTAGGTGAATAGCCCTTTAACTGGCAACTGAATCAAAGTCAGGATCCCAAGAGCTGTCCTTAATTTCAGATGCATTTATAATCATTACAGTCACTGAGGTAATAAAAGCACTCTGCATATGTTCAGAGTAACTGTTTTATTGCTAGAACAAATTTAGAGTCCAGTGGAAACTTTAAGTCCAACAAAGGCTTATTCAAGGTATGAGCTTTCATGTGCATGCACACTTTTACAAAAAGTCTGTATGCACACGAAAGCTCATACATTGAATAAACCTTTGTTGGGCTTAAAGGTGCCACTGGACTCTAAAATTGTTCTACTGCTTCAGACCAACACGGCTGACCCCCTGGAACTGTTTTATTGCTATTTCATGTATTTTTAAATCAATCCCTGGCATTGAAAACAGGTTCCAGGACTAGCCTATGACTGATTCCTGCCACTACTCTGATTATACGTCTCATCTGAATTCTTATAGCCACTTAATTGGAAATATTACATTTGTCATCCATTCATCCCTACCCACAGACATCAGATGGATGGCCACCAAGTGCATAGTAATCTCTCCTGGTAATCCTCTACTGATTACCAAAGTTGCTGTTTTTCCAGTGATGGATCAAGGCCTGTTTTGTTTTTTTGGTGGTGATGGTGGTGGTGCTTTAGTTTTTGCTGTCAAGTCACAGCTGACTTATGACAACCTCGTAGGGTTTTCAAGGCAGGAGACATTCAGTGGTGGTTTGCCATTGCCTGCCTCTCACAATCTTGGATTTCCTTGGTGGTCTGCCATTCAAATACTGACCAGGGCCAACCCAGCTTAGCTTTCAAGATCTGATGATACTGAGTTAGACTGGGCTATCCAGGTCACAGCAACGCCTGGGTTGCTTGAGCACTTTTGTGAGTTGATGGCTTCTCATTTAGTGTCTGGTTTCTGTCTCTTTAGCTGTACTGTTTTCTGCCTGCTTTTAATTCTTATTTTACTGCCTTTGATATTAATTATTTTATTGTTGTTGAATCCAATCTCATTTTAACTCTTGCTAACTTTATGGATTTTTTATCTTTGCATCTCTCCTTATATATAATTGAATAGTGGGTGCCAAAGTTCTAAAATGCACTCCTTTAGTGTATGGACGCTTGAACTGTCAGTCAGAAGACGCTGGCTGGGTTGACTGGCTGCTTTGTGCAGTCCCGCCCAGTGTTTCAAGGTCTTTTGCATATGGAAGCTGATTGGACTTCACTGCATTCCACACCTCAAACTCACCCCCCTCCCCACAAGGCAGTTGGAATGTCAGTTGCATATGGAACCTTCAAGGTCTTTTGCATATGGAAGCTGATTGGACTTCACTCCATTCCACACCTCATACCCCCCCCCCCCCGAAAGGCAGTTGGAATGTCTGGTGGTGTGTAGGTCCCAGGATCATGTTTTAAAAGCTGCCTGGGGAGATGGGGACCTCAGACAGGTTACAGTGCCATAGACTCCACCCTCCAACCCAGCTATTTGCTCCTGGGGAACTATTGTTGCCAATCTTGGCCCAGCACCCATCAAACCATTCTCTTCAACCCCCTGCTGTGCAGCACACTTTCCCCTAGGGTTGCCAAACTCCAGGTGGGACCTGGAGATCTCCCACTGCTACAATTGATTTCCAGATGACAGAGATCAGTTTCCCCTGGAGAAAAGGGCTGCTTTGGAGGGTAGCTACAGAATCCACCCCCCAAACCTCCAGGTATTTCCCTCCTTAGAGCTGGCAACCCTACATTCCCCTCAGTGCCTGTTGGTAGGCAACTAAGCTTGGTCCTGTCACCTACTTTGGCCTTTGGGAGAAAACACATTGGGGCCAGTCCTGATAGGGTTGCCAACTCCAGATGGGAAATTCCTGGAGATTTGAGGGATGGAGCCTGAAGAGGGTGAGGTTTGAGGAGGGGTGGGACCTCAGACAGGTACACTGCCATAGACTCCACCCTCCAAACCAGTCAGTCCCACATAGGGAACCATTGTTGCCAATCTCCAGGTGAGGGCTGGAGAGCACTCAGAATTACAACTGCTCTGCAGAAGGGAGGGCAGAAGTCAGCTGAAGTCAAAGGGGCAGATAATGGTAGGTTGATGGTTAGCTGGGAAGGAGATGGGGTTGCCAACTACATGCTGACAAATTCCTGGGGATTTGAGGGGTGGAGCCTGGAGAGGGTGGGGTTTGCAGAGGGGTGGGACCTCAGACAGGTAGAATGCCATAGACTACACCCTCCAAACCAGCCACTTTGTCCTGGGTAACAATTGCTGCCAATCTCCAGGTGAGGGCTACAGATCACTCACAATTACAACTGCTCTTCAGGTAGCAGAGATCAGTTCCTCTGGAGAAAACAGTGGACTCTGTCATTATACCCTGCTGAGGTCACCACAGCAAATTGACACTGTTTGCCCAAAGCCAGAGCATTCCCCCAGAGCCTCTTTCTAGATCCCGTTGTATTGCTATCACAATGGGCTTTACTGCTAGTATTCTTATAAGAGAAGAAGAAGAAGAAGAGAAGAGATTGGATTTATACCCCACCCTTCACTTGGAGTCTCAGAGCGGCTTACAAACTCCTTTCCCTTCCCCTCCCCACAACAGACACCCTGTGAGGTGGGTGGGGCTGAGAGAGCTCTGACAAAACTGCTCTTTTTCAAGGACAGCTGTGCCAGAGCTTGCGACTGACCCAAGGTCACATCAGCAGGTGCTAGTGGAGGAGTGGGGAATCAAACCCGGTTCTCCCAGATTAGAGTCCACACACTTAACCACTGCACCAAACTGGCTCTAATTAACCACTGCACCAACTGGCTATAATTGCTGGAAATCACCTTAATGTTTTTGAAAATGAGGTTATTAATTTGAATAGAGTACAGGTGTCTGGCGGAACACTGAGAAACAGGGAACTAATAGAATGCACGCTAGCTCTATTGCGAGAAAAACTTCCAAGTAGCTCTTAAGTCTGCCTTCTTGCCTCATTTCTCCTTTAAGAGGATGAACTGGAGTCTGAGTGGGGAAAGAAGTTTAGTTAAGTTTGGACCAGAGTAGTCCACTCTGAAACACATGATTAAGTGAGGCCTAGCAGTTTTGAGAGGTAAAGCTCTGTGGCCTTTATCTTGTACTGCTAATATTTATTATTAGATTACACAGAAGATTTTTTTCTCATTCTGAGTTCATCCAAGGAACTCAGGGTGGCAAACCCCATGAGATAAATTAGACTGACAGAGCGAGTCTGGTCCAAGATCACCCAGTGAGCCTTGTAGCAGAGTAAAGAATTGAACCATAGTAGTCTTTTCTGTTGTCTCTCCACTCCTGGTCCAACACTGTAACCACCGCATCATACTGGTCCTAATCTTGTGAGGTAAGGTAGGCTGAGGAAGAATGAGAAGTTTATGATTGCCCAGTCAGCTTAGTAGAGTGCAGGTTTGAACCTGGGGCTCTCCAGTCAAACTCTGATACTATAACTGCTATACAATCTATGGGTACCTTTATTATTAGGTACTTTCTTGCAGGTTCAAGTCATATGCACAAAAAGCCTAAGTTCTTTCACAGAAGAGGCAGGAGTTATATGTATAGTGTATAGATGCATATACACCCAACAGAGTCCACCACATGAGATCTTCACACAGAGGTTATATCATTTGGCCTAGTACACAGAAGCAGTAACTAAAACGGTGAAATTGTTCCTCACTGCAAATAAGGGATTGCATAGCTGATGCCTTCTTGTGAAGAAAAGTCCTTATTCTACAAAAGTAGCAAGTAAGGAAGTTAATTAAGTGTATCTAACGGTTATACTTCAAGTGTTTTTTTGTATGTGTTTTGATATCTTTTAACTTAAAATATCTTCTTATGTTTATTTACAATTCTTTGCATACATATGTTTGTGTGCTTGTAGGTTTATTTTAAAAATATAAAATAAAAAGAACTCTACTCCTTGACATGCTGATTTTTTAACATTCAGAATTCTTTGTTTTTAGTGAAAATATTATATTATTCTGGATATACTACGTGCACTATGAAGTGATATAGTCTAAGAACAATTTTACACTTCAGTTACAGTTTGTATAAAGTAGGCCAGATGGGGATTTACATGCAAGCACCATATGTGATAATACTGTTTTGTCTTATTGTGACACTCCTTTAAAGTGGGTTGCAATTACCGAAGTCAGCAGCACTGGTATATACAATAATTTTGTTAGGACCATGTTGCAAGGTTTGGTTTCCTCCCTCAGGAGGAATGAGTACTTAGTAGGGCCCTCATGTACCCATTCGTTGTTCATGCAGATACTGACACCTTTGTGAATCCACCCAAAGGGACAAAGACCAATAAATATGGAGCAATTCTGTCCACCATTTCCTAGGGCAACCCAAGCCCTTGTGGCAGTATAAACAGTAACGCTTACATCAGCTGTCACTTCTTCAGCATTTAGCAACACACCAATTCATGGGCTTGAGCAGCCGTGATCATCCTGGGGCTGACTTGTGTTCTTATATTGAGCAACAGAAATCAGGAGTGCCTTTACTGTACTCAGAGATGTCAAGTGGAATCACAGTGGTGCAAAACTAAAATTAGTGTGGAATAGAAATCAAGCTAATTATGTCTCTTCCACTTTTAAAAATTCCAGCTTTCTATAAAATATCAGGCTAACTAAAACGATACTCCATTTAGGGGGAAGAAGTCATGCCCTGGAGGAACTGAACTCTGATAGCTAATAACCTTAAGATGGTCTAATTGTAAAGGGTTTTTTCATCCAGGGACCCGGAAAGAATTTGGATTCAGGCTTTTGTCTCACATCACTATAATGAGAGCTTCAGAGTTCACATCCGTTCAACCAGTTAGCCTGCATCCATCCAACTTGGCCTCTTATTCTTTCTGCGTGTGTACATTTCAGATCCAGGGCGTCCTATCATAGGATCACTCAAGCATGTAGCTGACAATTTTCTATTTTCAGCAAAATATAAAACTAGAGAATGCACGCCATGCTAGAAAAGAAATGAACAGTGTATTGACTGGCGCAAAGCTTGCAATGAAAGCTCAGTTTTACTTTAAGCTAGAAGAACTCAAAGGGCACCTTTCAGGGCCATAATGTAGACCAGTTTCAACAGGGAGACTGGCTTGGGGAAAACCAGTTCCTGCCCCACCTTTCTACACTGCAACAGCTTCAATCGATGTCCACACCCCAGAAACTTCTTTTCTTCAGTAAATTATTTATCCTCAATTATATATACACATCCAGAATGCAATAGAATATCAATATTGTCCCAAAACATTTTGAAAAACCAATGGATAGAACATAATGAAGGTTTTTTTAATACAAAACGTAGGGGGATTTCCCAAACTTGCATGATGTTTCATTTTCTGTGCAGTGAACTTTGATGTTTTTACTCTGAAAAGAAATACAGCAGTAGTGCACTGGATGTGGCCCTGACCTAGATCACCCATGCTAGGCCAGTCTTGCCATATCTCAGAAGTTAAGCGCGATCAGCCCTGGTTAGTATTTGGATGGGAGACCACCAAGAAAGTCCAGGGTCATGGCATAGAGGCAGGCAATGGTAAAAATCCCTCTAAACATCTCCTGCCTTGAACAACCTAGAGGGTCACCAGAAGTCTTTTGTGACTTGAAGACACTTTCCATCCCCATGAGGCTTTAGAAATACTGTGCCAATAAATGTTTTAAAATATAAAAATGCAAGTTGGGTTTAAAATCCATGGAGGATTTAATCTTTGGGTCTATTTACATTGGCTTCTGACCAGTGCTCCCTCTAAGCTGAGTTAGTGTGAGCTAGCTCACAGTTTCTTAGCCTTCAGCTCACACATTTTTGTCTGAGCTCAGGAAGGATGGCTTCAGAGCAAACTAATTTTTGCAGCAGCCAAATCACTCGCTCACAACTTTAATGCCAGTAGCTCACAAAATAGAATTTTTGCTCACAAGTCTCCACAGCTTAGAGGGAACACTGGCTCCTACCACTATTGTGTCACTCCACTGAACAAAGTTTGAAACGTTCATTCACCAGTCTAAGGAGCCTTCCTCTAACAGAAGAGTCCCTTAATTGGGAGGAGGGAGGAAAGCCCCTTAGGCTCAATAAACTTCTTCCAGACAAAGGTTGGATCCATTCCAGTGGAGTGGCCGCCAATCCTATGTAGCCATATCTCATATTACTCCAGTAATGAATTTTATTACTCCAGGTAACATACTGAAACCATGCTTCACTGAATGAGAAGCTCTGGGCTAGATGTATTTATTCAGGGTTTTTGTTTTTGTTTTAAGAAGGTTCTTTGGGTGTAGTAAGATCATGTCTGAAGCTGCCAGAAGCCAACAGTAATTTTGCAGTGATGCTGTCAAGCTTCTGGCAAACAAAAGCACAGAACTAGTTCATCTGTAACATCTAACGTTTGAATACAATAACCAGTCAAGGAAATTTATGACTCTACTGCTCTGTTTGTTCTCTGTGTATCTCTGTCACATTTATTTCTCTGGAGGTTTCCTATTTCTCTCTTTTTCTGTCTCTGTTCTTGCAGAATCTGCCGGAGACTTGACATAGATGAGTATCAGGGTTTAAGAAAATATTGGAATTCTTTGAAAAGCGGTGATGAATTTTCAGTGAGTATTATTGCTGCATTGCCAGTATTATCAAAGAATGTACATGTATGGCTTCCCCAAATTGCCTCTGGAAAAGAAAGATGGTCCTTCAAATAAGGATGTGGAGCTTTCCTTTCTGTGTTGACTATACAACATCTATGCGTTCACAAACCTTGGGATTTGGAGGCATTAACTGATTAAATGAACATCTGTTTGAATTATGCCGCTAACCGAATACTCAATTTAATGGGAAGAGAACTTACAAAAATACATATAAATATAGGTTTTGTACTAGGGGAGGTTGAATTAATCTTTATGACCACACTCAGCAGCACAGGCTTTATTTGATCCTGCAGGATGTGGGTTTCAAAACTGGGAAGAAATGCAAGGGAAAATGGAAAGAAATTCAAACAAGCAGTAATGAGCACTGGCAAACTTGCATCAGTTGGCAAGAAGTGACTTGCAGATATGGTGGCCAACTCTGATTTAGAAAATTCTGGAAATTAATGGGTGGAGCCTGGGGGATGGGCAGGGTTTAAGAAGGAGAGGAGACTCAGAGGATAAAATGCCATAGAGTCCACCTTCCAAAGTTGCCATGTTCTCCAAGGGAACTAATCTCTGTTTGGAGATCAGTGGTGATTCTGGGAGATTGCCAGGCACCACCTGGAGGTTGGCAATCCTACTTGCAGATAACATTAGAAACATCAGTTAAGGTTACCAACCTCCAGGTGGGACCTGGAGATCTCCCGTTATTACAGTTGGTCTCCTGGCAATAGAGATCAGTTCCCCTGGAGAAAATGGCTGCTTTGGAGGGTAGACTCTATGGCATTGTACCCTGATGAGGTCCCTCCCCAAACCCCACCCTCTGCAGCCTCCACCCCCAAAATCTTCAGGTATTTCCCCACCCAAAGTTGGCAACACTAATGGTGGAATAGAAGGATGGAAGTATCTTTTTGATATGTAGACCTGAAAGCCACAGTCCCACCATGGTGGGCCATCTGGTATGTCTATGTTCTTTTTATGCACCCCATCCCTTTCCCAGGATGGGCTACTGCATTCTGGAATAGTTGACTTTAACAATACCATTACAATAGGGTTTATTTAAACAGCATTGAGTTAGATAGTGACACTTTACATAGAAAAGAGTCTGGTTTTTCCTGTGCATATACAAACTTTAAGTTCTCACATCAGCTCCTTATCTTGCTACTTCATTCAACATGTAAGAGACATTCTGAAAATTTATTATAAGACTCCTTAGAAATGCCATAAAATCAAATCAAATGATCATAAAACTGATCACATATTTTATAGAAAACAGAGCATCAGAATCACTTTGGGTAATATCTGCTGCAAAGCGATTTTTCATTTTAAAAAGACAACTTTCTGCTGTGCTTAAGGATCTCATCTGCTCAAATTCTTCTGACCCATGTAGACATGGGAAATAGTTTTACTGTTTTCAATTTTTAAAAAGCGTCACTGATCGCTAACCATGCTACTCCCTTCTTTCATTTCCAGAGAGAGAGAGAGAGAGAAATGGCAATTTAAAAGGATGTTTCTTGTTTCTGGGGGTGGTGCAGGTGTTCCCTAGAATCAGATACCTGGGTTGCTTTCTTTCTTTAGCTACTAAATTCTTAGAGCTCAGCTGGAAGATATATTTAACTCCCTCAACCTAACTCCTCTCAGGCATAATATCAGTGAAGTCACATTTCCAAGTGCTGCAGGTCCAGATTCAACTTATGACCAGGGTGCAGTGTCTCAAACTGAAGCAAAAGGAAAATTGTCTCTCACAGAAGTAATAAACCAACTTGAGCAAACATGCAAACACAGACAATTTGAGGAATCCAACAAGAAAGCTGAACCAAATATTGATCAAGTAGCTCTAATGTAAACAGCAAGAGTAATTTGTCATTTATGTGGAAAACCAGGGCACATTAGAAGAATTTTGGTACCTTTAAGCAAGAGTGCCTTTCCAAAAGAAAGAAAAGGGGGAAATTCCAAGCAGCCACCATTGAAAAAGTGTTTTATACTGACTCAAGGAGCTACCGAAAGTCACACGGTATTTAGACAGTGCATGCACCAGAGGTCATTTCGGGGGGGACGCGGGGGGACGCAGCCCCCCGGGTGAGGTGCAGGGGGTGGGGCACATGACGAAGCCCCGCCCCCTGCTTCCGGCCACCCCGCTTCCAGCCCTCATTCAGCCAGGAGGAGGCAGGAGAAGAGGGAGGGTAAGTTGCTTCCTCCCCGCCTCTCCCCACCCCTGCCTGCCTGGGGCCAGGGAGGGCCTTTGCAGGGCTTCCTCACACTCCCGCTGGCCTTGCAGGTCCACCGCCGGGCCCCTGATGTCAGGGGGTGTGGCATATGCTAATGAGTTATGCTAATGAGTTCCCCTAGCTCTTTTTCTACGAAATGACCCCTGGCATGCACAATGCGCATGTGTGCACATAAAGACTTCTTTGAGACACTAAATGAAAAAAGGAGAGAGACATTAAGTGCGGCAGACAGGAGATCTGTGATTGCAAAAGGGGTTGGCTCAGGAACAGTAAAATGCAAGCTTCTAGATGGAGTATTGGAGAAATTTAAGGCATATGTTGCAATGGTCAGCAACAGATTCCAGTAAAGCCACTGGCAACTCACACCGACAATGGAGTAGAATATGTGGGACATAACATGAAGAACTATCTCACTGAACAAGGAACAGAGCATCAGCTTACAGTCCCATACACTCCAGAATAAAATGGCATACCAGAAAGAAAGAATCGCTCCCTGACTGAGATGTGCAGATGCATACTGCTTGAAGCAGAGCTACCTGAGAAATACTAGGGAGAAGCAATCAACACTGCTATCTATCTACAGAACAAACTGGCTACAAAAGGTTCCAGAAGCACACCACACAAACTGTGGTAAGCAGGGGTCATTTCATAGAAAAAGAGGTGCAGGAGCTCATTAGCATAACTTATTAGCATAACTTATTTGCATATGTCACCAGAAGTGTGTCAGAAGGCAACACCCACCGCTCAGGCTCCACTGGACTGTTTTGGATTGCTAGCTATTTGTGGGGCGGGGGCAACGTGCAGATCTGTCCTCACAGAGGAGGGAGAGCTTGTACCTGAATAGAACTTGGTCTTAAAGGTGCCACTGGACTGTTTTGGATTGCTAGCTATGGTGGGGGGAAAACACGCAGATCTGCCCTTACAGAGGAGGGAGAGCTTGTACCTGAAGGTGGGCCAGGGGGGGGGGGCTCTGAAACTTACCTGGCTGCTTCTTGCTCCTCGTGGCCCAACTGAGGGCTGCTGGGAGCAGGGGGCGGGGCTTGTTGCATGTGCCCGCCCCTTGGGCTTCTTACTGCCGGAGCTCCACTCCTGTGCACTCCCGCAGGAAATGACCCCTGGTGGTAAGGACACAAGCCCAGCTTGAACCACTTGAAAGTATTTGGGTCAAGAGCTTTTACCTACATCTCCAAAGGGAAACAGACCAAGATGGATCTGAGAACTGAACAAGATATTTTTGTAGGATATGCACTGGGAAGTAAAGGATACAGAATCCTTAACCCAAGAACAGAAACAGTAAAAATCTGCAACATAGTCTACATTGATGAGAGAGAAAAAAATCTACAAATACAGAAAAAGTGGATATCAGAGAATCCACACCAACAGAAGAAAATAGAACCCAGCAACCAGAAACAGTGCAATGGAGCACCATGGACCATACAGATGATGCACCTTCAGAGCCACAAGAACCAGAAGGGGCTGCAAAGCCAGATGTCAGATGGTCATCTAGAACAAACAAAGAAGTACCACTGAGAAGACTCTCCTACCTGACAAAGAGAGAGGCTGCAACCAAACCTTCCACATGGGGACACATAAAAAGAATGTCTACCAGCCAAGCAGAGAGATGGAGAAAGGCTGCAGAAGAGGAGATTGAATCGCTAATCAAAAAATAAACATGAACACTCACAGAACTACCTGTGGGAAAGAGGGCAGTAGGATGCAAATGGCTCTTCAAAACCAAATATGATGCAGAAGGAAGGGAAGGGTTTGTTGAATTGGAGTGATGCCCTACAGAAGATATGATTGCAGATGCACTTACCAAGCTGCTTCCATGTGAGAAATGTGAAAGTCTATGCAAGAAAATGTATGTTATTTATTTATTTATATATTGGGCTTCTATTCCGCCCTCCCCCACAAGCAGGCTCAGGGTGGGTTACAACACAATGTATACATCTAATTTCCATCCATACAAATACATTAACAGTTAAATTCATTACAACAATAAAATTAGTACTAATAACCATAAATAACATCTATGAATAGCAGCATTAATAATCAATGGTATCCCTCGATTTCTCTGACTACTCCCAAATGTTTAGGCAGGAAAAAACAGTTGGTATGGGCAGGCAGATGGACGGGCAGGAAAGGGAGGCCAGTTAATAAGTCTCCGCCGCCTCAACTATAGTCTTGTCGACTTTGCACACTAGTCCTTAAGAAGGGATGTTGGAATATGCAAGGCCTATTGTGCATAGAGAAGATGACAAGAACATCCTGCAGGGGCAGCAGAGGGGACAACTAGTTAGCATAGTGAGATTAGGGACTTCCTCCTATTTTCAAATAGTCTTCTTCCAGTCTCCTGGTTGGATCAGTTGGGGGTTTTCCTGCTCCTGCTGAGAACTGTTAGCCTGCTCTCTAGTTAGACAATTAGACCCCCCCCTCCTCTTTCTTACAAAATTTGTTCTCTTCTTAATAAACTGAATTTATTCTTTAAACAGCTTGTGCTCCACTTTACGGCATATCTACACTGCCAACAGGGTTCTAGCCCTTGCTGAATCAGAAAGTGCATTCATATTACTAAGATACCTGCTCATTGGATGCAGTTATGGTGCATGAGCTATCAACCACCCTGGACTTGGCCTCTTATACCTAGTCAGTTTACCTACCATTCCTGTTCTGTATGCTTCAGATTTATTTAATTATTTCATTTGATCTTTTTAGACCACCCTCCACCTGCCAAGGCAGGGCTCAGGGTGGTGTACAACAAAGAAGAAGAAGAGGAGGAGGAGGAGATTAGATTCATAGCCTGCCCTTCACTTGGAGTCTCAGAGCACTTTACAAACTCCTTTCCCTTCCCCTCCCCACAACAGACACCCTGTGGGGTAGGTGGGGCTGAGAGAGTTCTGACAGAAACTGCTCTTTTCAAGAACAGCTGTGCCAGAACTATGGCTTGCCCAAGGTCATCCAGCAGCTGTGAGTGGAGGACTGGGGAATCAAACCCAGTTCTCCCAGATTAGAGTCCACGTACTTAACCACTACACCAAACTACATATATAATTTAAAAATGGTTTTAAACAATAAAAAAAACTGATTAAGCTAATAGATGGTGCTAGAAAATTCCAGCCACTGCCGCATGGGGGGGGGGGGATAGGGGATGGGAGTGCCAGGAGGATGAGAGTGTGGCTGTCCTCAGCCACATGCCTGGTGGAACATCTCTGCCTTACATGCCCTGCAGAACTGCGTCAAGTCCCTCAGGCCACAGATGTTATTTGGCAGAGAGTTCCACCAGAGAGTTCCACTCTAAACATTTGCACCATAGTGAGGATTTTATTTGCCAGTCAAAATTCACACAAATGTATTTTAAAAAGCCACCTTGGACATTTTGACTATAAACTCATGATATTCCCAGTTTGCCACCTTTTTATGGTAAACAATGAACTACACAAACATTACTTGTTAGCAGTGATAGACTCTGTCAAGTCTTTTGGTACCCCTGAACAAATTTATTTTCTGAGAGGGAGTTTGCGTACTAGCACTAGTATCAATTTCTTGATATATGAAAATCCTGCCTTCTGAGAACGCGGTACCCTCCTGGCTCATATTATGCAACCTACATCAGCTTATTTCTTTTATATGCTTCAGTCCAGGTTTTATATTTTGTAATTATATGTGTTGTTATATCAAGAGTGGATGTAAGCATTCATTTTGACAGCCTAATGAGATGTGGGACTACAAAGCTCCCCAAATTTATAATTTTGTACAATATTTTACTACCCCAGGATTGTCATAAATAGAAATATAGGCCACCAAAACCTAGAGTTTCTTTATAAAATTGCTCCCGGTGACAACAGAGAAGCAAGGTTTTGAAATCTTAATGTTTGTTCAGTGCATCTAACCTCTCTTGTAAATCCAGTGCTAAGAATGCTCAACAAAATAAAGAGGATACAGAAATGTAACATATTTCATGATTTGTCAAAGAACACCAGTTCCTCACAAAAGTGATATTTCAAGATTATGTGACTGTGATTTTGGTTTCTGGGTTTTCATTTGGTCATCTCAAGCTGAATGACCCCACCTAAGGTTGCCAGCTCCAAGTTGGGAAAATCCTGGAGATCTGGGGGAGGGAGGAGTTTGGGGAGAGGAGCAATCTCAGAATCTCACCCTCCAAAGCAGCCATTTTCTCCAGAGGAACTGTCATCACTTGTAATTCCAGAAGATCTACAGGCCACACCTGGAGACTGGCAACCTGAACCACCCAACCTTACCAGCTGTGGCAATAGAAGTCCCTCCTTTTATTGGAGATATCTATTAGTTAATATAGCAGTTGAGTTCATGCAGTCCACTCCCTTTCTCCCTTGCTGGGCCCTCTCCCCGCAGCATCCTTCACACATGGCCTTGCTCCCTTCTGTGCCATAACTCCTTTCTGTGCTGCTGCAGCTGTCCACATCCCCCTCCTCATCCACATCTAACCTGGCTTTTAACATCCTTAGCCTATCTTCCTGCCTTTGCTCTTTCATCAGCACCAGCAAGTCATTTATGGCCCAGTTGTATTTATCCCGAATGGCTCCCATAGGGGTCCATTCCCCAGGTGGGGGTGGGGGATCCCCTGCATTTTGGGGCTTCTGCCAGCCCTTGCCAGCAGGCTGGTGGGGGAAGCCCTGCCCCCAAACAGCAATGTCACCATATGACATCACCGATGCGATGACATCCCACAGAAGTGATGTCATCACTTTGAGGGTGTTGCACAGCAACACTTTGGCTTGAGGGCAAACCCCTGTGGTTTGAGGGGTTTTAGTTTTAATTATTTGAATTTTATATATTGTTTCTCTGTCACAATATTTTATGTGACCTGTAAGCCACCCTGATCCCGCTCACACAGAGGGCGGGATATAAATCAAAGAAATAAAATTTAAAAACCAGAGCGTCACTGCATGATGTCCCTGGTGTGATGATGTCACTTCTGCATGATGTGGTGACATCACTGTTTGGGGCGGAGCCCCACCCCACTCCCAGAAGGCTCCCTCCCACCCCTTGCTAGTGCATGGCGAGTCCCTGGCAACCCTGGGGCCCCAAGAGGCCTCCACCCATTGCTCGGAGCTTTTGGGCATGGGCCATCAGCCACAGGCTAAGAGAGTGTGGCATCCCACAGGTTATTTGAAGAGGGCTCAGGAGCAGACAAGTGATGTTGCCGCTGATCCTGCTCAGAGCGCTGGGATCCTGGTCTTGCCTGCAGCCCCCTCCCCTCTTCTCACTGATGCCCAGTGGGCCCTCTAGTAGTAGGACCAGTTGCAATGCAGGGGCAAGTGGTTGGCCAGGGGCAGGAGGAGTTTATTTCTTTTTTACTCTCATTTATTAAATGGAGCAGGAAAAAAAATTACTCTTAAACTCGTTTTGTCCAGTATAAGAGACCATAATACAACAAATATTGCTAGTAAAAATTAGCAGTAAGGAATGGTTCTCTTGACACTTCCCAGATTGCTCTCCTATGTGTTGTGGGAGCAAGAGTGTGTCTTCCTCCCTGCCCTTAGTGCTCCAAACATCCACATAAGGGGGTAACATTTAAACTGAGTATACATGTGTATAGTTAGATGAATGTGGGCCTGGGCTACGTGGTTCACCAATTACTGAGATTTTGTTTTGGGAATTGTCTGTGTAATTTGGGCCTACATTAATTTATTAGTATAGTTCTAAAATATTATACTTATTTCTGGATATCCAGAGCCATTTGCTGTGGGATAGGTAAGGAGGGAGGGACAGTATTCTCTTGCCTCCTAGCATGCCTGTGGAACTGAACTAGGGAGGTAACATCCAGTTTAGTCCAGAGGCAGCTTTGAAACCGACCATATAGAACATGAGCTAAATACAGTCTCTCACAAATCACTATGGTTTTAGGTGCCAACAGTTTTCAAGACAGCATGGTTAAGTGGAGAGGCCAAGCATCCTATACTACGCGGCCTCAGACCATGGGATTTCCTATGGTCTCGCCAGCAGGGTCCACCCTGCTGTGTTTCTCCTTGGCCACCAGCACCTCTTAAGTCCTCTTTTATACAGCCTGAACCAGATCGCCTCCCCTTCCCCCAAGTGAGCCCCCCAGTCCACTGCCCTCCCGTCCTTCCCCTTTAGACCATTGTCTGTGGGCTGTAGAGAATCTTGGGAGTCAGTCTAGCATTTCCCTGCTGAGGAGTACCTGGCCTGCCTCCAGCATGGGTCCTACTGCCCTGTTGCTGCAGCCACCTCCTCACTGGCCCCATGGCCTCTGCTGCTGCCTTCACCACAGGTGAGTGAGTCCCCTCCTGCCTGTATGTGGGCCCCAAGGTTCTTGCTGCCTCCACTGCCAGTCTCTCCAGCCTTCCCCTGCCTGCACATGGGCCCCATAGGCTCTCACGGCCTCCATCATTGGTCGCTTCAGCCTCCCCAAGCTTTGCATGCTCTTGTTGTAATGGGGTGTTCCCTGCAGCTCTCTCTTCTGGCATCCTCCTGCTTTTCCCAGCGTCTCCAGGCTCCACTGGAGAGCCAGTTTGGTGTAGTGGTTAAGAGCAATGTTCCCTCTAAGCTGTGGAGTCTTGTGAGCAAGAATTCTACTTTGTGAGCTCCTGGCATTAAAGTTCTGTGCAGGTGGTTTGGCTGCTGCATAAATTAGTTTGCTCTGGAGCCATCCTTCCTGAGCGAAGACAAAAATGTGTGAGCCAGAGGCTAATAAACTGTGAGCTAGCTCACACTAACTCAGCTTAGAGGGAACACTGGTTAAGAGCGGTGGACTCTAATCTGGAGAGCCGTGTTTGATTCCCCACTCCTCCACATGCAGTCAGCTGGGTGACCTTGGGTCAGTCACAGTTCTCTCAAAGCTGTTCTCTCAAGAGCAGTTCATACAGAGCTCTCTCGGCTCCATCTATCTCACAGGGTGTCTGTTGTAGAAAGAGGAAGGGAAGGAGATTGTAAGCCGCTCTGAGACTCCAAGTGATGGGCAGGGTATAAATCCAACTCTTCTTCTTCTTCTTCTTCTTCTTCTCCTCCTACTCCTCCTCTGTCACCATTTCCTTCCTTGTGCCCCTTTCCCTGCACCAGCCTCCTCATTAAACCTCACAGCCAGCTGTCCGGTCCCTGCCCACCTGCCAGAGTCAGAGAGCCACTTCTGACCAGGCCACCAGAGGACCCCACACACAGGCTGGGGCTCGTGGAACCAGGCTGCTGGCCAGACTACGGTTCAAACCTCTGCTTCATAAAAGCACACTGAGTGACCTTGGGCCACTCACTGTCTCTCAGTCTAACCTCCCTCACAGGTTTGTTGGTGTGAGGGTAAAAACGAAGGAGAAGAAAACAATGTTGTAAGATGTTTTGGGTCCCCATTGGGGAGAAAAGCATGGTATAAATATCTCTGAACAAATAACCCCAGTTCCCACCAACCTCACAAAGCAGCTGAGGATGGGGAGAAACGTCATTATTTTTCAGTTTCCTTGCTGGAAGCAATGACTTGGAAATATGATAAAGACAAAGGGATAAGAAAAGTTGTCAGTGGTGACTGGGAAAAGTTTGCTGATAGGCCATTTTGAAGAGGTGAGGAGGGTCATCCAATCCTTCTCTCTATTATTGCTCGCGTGAAGGGCAGGAAATACCAGCAGGATTAGACTGTATTGATCCAGCAGGCAGGATAGCAGCAGTGTTCCTATAAGTACAGAGCAGACCCCAGAGATGCTCAGGAATCAGTAATTCAGATGCTCAGGAAACAAGTGGATGGTAACCTAAAAGCATTTGTTGATGGTACAGTGTCAGAGGACATAAAGAGCCCAGAGGGGTGATAAAAGTAAGGCAGAGTTTTCTTCCAAGCCAAAGAAATTATGCAGAGACAACTGTAATGGCCAGTCCAATGCTGCTGATTCAAGGCTGGTAAATCCTAGCAGCTGTCCCTCTGTAATAGATCACTAGCAAATTACTTTCTGTCTTTCATTGTGCACTACTTCTCCTGGAAAGATGAAACTGAAAGCTATCTTTAGCTGTTTTTTTAAACAAATCATGGTTTGCTCTTAGCCATTCCGATTCCTGCTACAGCCTTTCCTCCTACTGGCTCACACTGGCTAGAATCAATTATGTGTTGTTAACACAGACTGCCTCTCTTACTTGCCAATACATTATGCTTGTTTCTCCCTCACAGTAAGTGCTCCGTTTGTCCTCCATCTGTGAAAAGTCTTCTCATGTGACAGACCTTTAATGCTATGATGTATGTAGTTAGTTAAAATGGCTTCTAGAAACAGCCCTTTGTCACTCTTGAGTCTCTAGATTGCTACTACTCTGGATCTTGCTGTAGAAATGAGCCTCCAGTATCAGCAGGGCAGGCAGAGCCAGCATGGTGTTTAGTGGTTAAAGTGTCGGACTAGGATCTGGGAGACCCAGGTTCGAATCCCCAGTCTGCCATGGAAGCTTGCTGGGTGACCTTGGCCCAGCCACACACTCTCAGCTGAACCTACCTCACAGGGTTGTTGTGAGGATAAAAGTGGGGACCCACAAAACAAACAGGGCATCCCCCCCACTGCTGCCTTTGCCAGGCTGGAGAGTCAGCCCCCCTCCAATTGCTACTGCAGCCATCCAGCGCCCTCATTGCCAGCTGAAGCGGGGGGGGGCAGCAGCAAACACTGCTGCACTTTCCCGTATGACTTCCTGGTTGCTGGGGGGACAGTGAGGACTCACACATTCCCCACTCAACCCCCATGATTGCGTGTTTAGTGGGTGTGTGTGGGGATTTCTGTCTTGGTGTGGGGTGAGGACTCCTGCACTCCTCACCTGATTTCCTTCTTACTGACTCAGTGGGACTCACAGGGATGGAATTCCATCTCCCCCCTCCCCACTGCCTAGGCTGGTGTGGCTCCGAGCCCCACCACCCACCTTTAAGCTCAGTGGTGGTGACTGGGAGCCTCTTCCACCATCCTCTGCTGTGGCTACTGGGCCTAGAGCCTCGTCTAGTGTCCTCTGCCACAGCAGCTGGCCCCGGGGACCTCACCTGGTGTTCACTGCAGCTGCTGGGCCCAGAGTCTTGTCCAGCATCCTCTTACACAGCAGCCAGGCCCAGAGCCTCAACTGGTATCCTCTGCCACCGTGGCCAGGCCCGGAGCCTCACCCAGCATTCTTCACTACGGCAGCTAGGCCAAGAGCTTCACCTGGTGTCCTCCGCCACAGCGGCCAGGCCTCGAACCTGCTCCCAGCGTCTCCCTGTGGTGGCCACTGTGAGCACTACTGGTAAGTATAATGTCTGCACATGCTAGGGCTGCCAACCCCCCCGGTAGGGCGGAATTCCCCCCGCCCCGGAGGCCCGTTACCCGACGCCGGGGAATCCGGGCCCGGGGGGAACTCCGCCCCGGCGTGCGTGTCACCGGAAGTGACGTCGCACGCTGGGGGCGGGGCCACGCCATTTGAGGGGAAAACAAAGAGTTTTCCCCTCAAATGGCAGCCATTTGAGGGGAAAACTCTTTGTTTTCCCCTCAAATGGCGTGGCCCCGCCCAGCGCGTGACGTCACTTCCAGTGACGCGCCGGCGGCGCGCGCGCGCAAAGCGCGCGCACGAGGACATTTGGAAGAGGCTCCCGGACCGGCTGGGCTCTCCCCCGCCGCTACATTTTTGTGAGTTGGCAACCCTAGCACATGCACAGACAATGCTTTTTTCATTTGGGGGCAATTTGAACCCCCCAGTACATTTTGTTAAGATTTTTCTGCAAACCTAGATGGTCACCCCAGTTTGCAGGAAAATCTCTTTAGCATCCATATGGCCCCCATCTGCAGATTTAGATATCCACAGATGGGTGACACATGTTGCTAATAGTATCTAGACAAGTGGGGACTCACAAGACTTGCAGGGGGAGTCCCATCTCTTCCCACTCTCTCACTAAATCCAGCACACCCTGTGGGCTCTCTGGCAGCCGCCACCCAGCCCAGCGTGGCCCCCAGGCTCTCCAGCCACTGCCGCTGAACCCAGAGCAGCTCCTGGGCAGTTTCATAGCTGCTGCAGCCCCTGGGCTCTCTGACAGTCTCTGGGCTGCTTTGCCACCACCACAGCCATCACCAGGCCTGTTCTGCTTCTGGCAGGTGCCGGCAGTCACAGTATTAACTCAGACAGATAGCTGGAGCTGGTTATCAGAGACAGGATGCCAGAGTTTAATAAACAGAGTCTGTGATTACAGGAGAGTTGTCTGAGCAGGCCAAGGTTAATTTTCCAGAAAGCAAGATACAACAATGGCAGGTCAGCACACAGAGTTAACATGTTGAAGCCACGCTGAAGGTTTCCTCTCCTATACTTTTATACACGTTGAGCCCTACATCATGCCTGCGAGAGCAGCTTCACATCTCCTCCAGTGATGTTTCTCCTTCCTCTGCAACTGATTGCCAGTGCTGAGCTCTGAGGCAGGCTGACCTGCGTTGGGACTGTGCCAACATTGCTCTTGCAGACCTGGGGATCCTGGAAGAGATAAGGCAGTTGGCTGACCCTGCACTGTCAGCTCTGGGCTGAGGGATGAAACACGCACCTCATTGCCTTCTGTGATTCCTCGTCTGGTTGCTCAGCTGCAGCTGGCTGGTGGCTGATAGGCATGGAATCCAGCTGTTGTTCATCAGAGGAGTCAGAACTGACTCCAGTGCCGGGCTATTCCATGAAAAGGTCTGCTGCGGATCCCAGGTTCAGCCACACTGAGGTAAGAAGGAAAGAACGTTCTCTGTGCTTGCACAAAGAAAGCTATTTTACTGGGGGGGGGGGGTTAACCCCCCATGTATTTTTAAATATTTCAGATTTTTCTGCAAACTTGGGGAGTTACCCAAGTTTACTGAAAAATCTGTTTAGCATCCACGTGGCCCCAATCAATGGATTTAGCTATCTACAAATGAGGGCTACAGGTGGCTAATCTCTCCTTATATATATTTGAGTTTTCGTGTGAACTCTTCCACATACACCCCCAGGTCCCTGATCTGTCACTCAGGAGGGGGGCCAATCCCCTGGCCACGTTGCCTCCCTCCATTGCCTCTGTCCCACCCACAAACCTGCCGACCGCTGACTCGCCCTCAGTCTCTGGGAGCCGCAGGCCAGGATGGACGCTCCGGCGGGTGGATGTCTCCAAGGCCCACCAACTTGCCGCCTGACCTCTGCCCCTATGGTGCCTGCTGGCCCGCGGGCTACTCCAGGCCCCTCATGGAGCTGGGAAACACAGTGGGCAGCCAGCAGCCCACATGGTGAGGCCGACAGGGTATGGGTCGTGGGGACAGGAAGGCCGGGGTCTCCAATGCAGCAGCCGGCTGAGCCGAAGGGAGACCCAGGTGCCATCTCCTGGCAGCCCCACAAAACTTTGCTCTGCGGCTCTGCCACTCCACACGCCCCATTTGCCTCCATGCCGCAGTGCGGCCAAGCTCCTTGCCAGCCTCCGCTTACTGAACTCAGCGCCCGCTCCCCTCCTGTGTCCACCTCTGAGCTCCACGGGAGTCGATAAATGGGGACTGCCTCCCCCACCTGACCTCTCCACCGCTGGCAACACGCTGCACTCAGCCCCCCCTTTATGTCTGCAGCCGCTGAGCCCTGACCAGCGTGGCTGCAGCAGCAGCGGCACTGCCAACACCTCCCTGGAGGGAAGGCAGCTGTGGAGGCGCCGGCCAAAGCTGTGGGAAGCGTGCTGCAGATTGGGGGCTCTTCCCACCGCACCCGGCTGCCGGATGCCTGCCTCTGACTGCCCACCTGCCCCTGCCTCTGACTGCCCATGCCAGTGGGAGCAAGATGCCGGACAACGAGGGTCCTGACAGCGACTTCCGCGGCCTCCAATGGTTTCAGCTCTTGCCCCGGGGTCTTGCTAGAGCTCGTTGCATTGACTTCACAATGAGCCTGGTGGCTAGTAGTATATAAATGATGATGGAAAGAAAACTCCTCTGAGGACAAGGATCCATCCTCTGCCTGTGCTACACAGAGGCCACTGAGTATTCCAGCTTCTGAAAGGAGCCTTACACCCTGCCACTCAGTGACTATGTCTAGGGAGCTTGTAAAGGTGGAGATCAATGAGTTTTCAGATTGGACTCATATGCCTGCAGAATCCCAAGACCCCTTCCAAAAATCCCAAGAATAAATAAGATAATTTGTCAAAGCAGAAGCCTTAATCTGGGAGTGGGGAGGAGCATACATAAACAGGAAGTGACGTAGGCATGTCAGAGATGTCGGGGAGCGATGCTGTGGTTTTGGGGCAAAACTCTATGGTAGAATTCACTTCAAATCATAGAGTTTTGCCCAAAAAACAGAGTGCTGTCCCTGATAGTCCCAACGTGCTGGTTTTCATAGGCACGTTGCAATGATTTCTGGGTTCTTGCTGGTATGAGGGGGTGATTTGGGGGGGGGGGAGCACCTGAAAGCAGGAAACCCCCGCCTGCACCAGGCAGTTTGGCAACCCTAGGGTGAAGCCATCAAGTCCTTTAAGATTAATTACCTGCTCTGGACTCTGACTTTTGCTGGTCCAAAATTCCCCACAACCACTTTGTGCTGCAGTGTGGACAGTACTGCTTCTGAGAAGCAGGTTCTGGTTTTCCAGGCCCTTGTTTACCCCTCCTCTGGTTTCCAAATCCTGTGAACAACTCCTGCACTAGTCTGTTTTCAGCTGCCAGCCCTTATCCCTACCCCCCACCCTGTCTGACTAATCACTGTCCCTACTTTGGTCATTACCACTATCTAAGCTCTGCCATTCTGTACTCTACGGTCCAGGGCTCTTTTTGTAGCAGGAACTCCTTTGCATATTAGGCGACACACCCCTAATGTAGCCAATCCTCCACGAGCTTACAGAGCTCTTCTTACAGGGGCTACTGTAAGCTCTTGGAGGATTGGCTACATTAGGGGTGTGTCGCCTAATATGCAAAGGAGGTCCTGCTACCCATGGCTTGAGGCACATGTGGGTGCTTGTGCAGGCATGTGTGTGTACCTGGAGTCCCTGAGATCACGGCCTCCTTGAATGTAAGTCACTTTATTATAACACCCGTCCCTTTTAGCTGGGATGTGGGGCTGCATCTCTTATCTCGAGACTCTGGCATCACCATCTCAGGTCACAAAACTTGAGACGGTATCTTGAAATACAAAACATTCTAAATATTTCACAACACAGATAAACACTTCACCTGCAAAGGAGCTCTGAAATCCCTACATAGATTGAGTATACATTCTTGTGAGAACAGATTTCCTGAGCATAGTTCAAAGGCCCTAATCCTCTATCCCCATTCTCCCTGCTTTCACCATCAACCAAACTCTGTTCTTCTTTATACTACCAGTGGCTTAATGCACAGATAGAGGTTCTGTGCGTACATATGAGGCAGAGAAAAAGACCTCTCTATTCTCATTTTCCAATCCATGCTGTGAGGGGAAGATGAGATCTGGGGGTCCCTTGGGACTTGTCTCCAGGATCCAGCCTCCACTGAGGGAATGGTACCTCAGTGTGGGGAGGACTTGGCAGCAGGCCTGGGTTCTTTCACCCACAGATCCCTTCTCTGTCCATCTCAAAGCTGCCATTGCTGAAGCCTCAGCAATGAGCAGCCACCCACCTGGGGCAGCCCTGGAACTGGGCAGGACCTCATCCCAACCCCCAACCCCCACTCATCGCAGCAAAATGTTGTCTTCTCAAGAGGAAATCCCACCTTAAAGAGCATCCTGCCCCCTCCCAGGCTAGAGGGAAGATGCTGTTGGCCTCACTGTTTTAATGTTGGAAATGTTGTAATGTTTTAAAAGTCTGAAAGGTTTAATGTTTTAATATTTGAAATGTTTTAATGTTTGAAATGTTCGCTGCCTTGGGGACCCTGACTTGGGTTGAAAGGTGTCGTACAAATACTTAAAACAAATGTATAAAATAATTTTTTTTGAGATATAGCAACCAGATTTGTACACATTATTCCAAATGGGACCACGTCATAATTCTATGCGAGGAAATTATAACATCAGCTTTGTATTTTCAATTCCCTTCCTAATATACTCCAGCATGGAGTTTGCCTTTTTTTTTTTTAACCACTGGCATGCACTGGGACAACATTTTCTTTAAGCTATCGGCCACAATAAAATTTCTTTCATTCTTGTCCTTGGCCGATTAAGACTCCATCAGCATGTATTTAAAGATGGGATATTATTATTTTTTTGTTCCAGTGTGCATATCCTTACACTTACCAACAATGAACTTCATTTGCCATGTTGTTGCCCCTCATCCGATTTAGTGAAATCTCCCTGGAGTGCTTCACAATCCCCCTTGGCTTTCACTGTGCTGAATCTGCAAATGTGGCCAATACACCACTCACCCTAGGCCTGCCAACCTCCAGGTGGTACCTGGAGATCTCCCACTATTACAATTGATCTCCACATGACCACAACCAGTCCCCCTGGAGAAAATGGCTGCTTTGGAGGGTGGAATATATGGCATGATCCCATGCTGAGGTCCCTCCTCTCCTATGCCCTCCCCAGGCTGTGCTCCCAAAATCTCCAGGTATTTCCCAACCCAGAGCTGGCAACCCTAGCTCACCCCCAATTGCCAATAATTTATGATCAAATAGTCACAATAGTGATCTTTGTAGGACACCACTGCTCACTGTCCTCCACTATTAGATCTGTCAATTTATTTCTACTCTCTGATTCCTGATTTAAGTAGTTTTTAATCCATGAGGACCCATCTGCTTACCCCATGCTTGCTAAGCTTACTCAGGAGTCTTTGATGAAGTACTTTGTTAAAAGCCTTTCAGAAGCTGAAGTATATGATGTCTACTGGATCTGCCTTACCCACATCAGAGAACTCCAAAATGTTGGTGAGGCTGGAATTCCCTTTGCAGAAGCCATGTTAGTTTTCCCACAGCAGGTTTTGTTTAGGGATGTGCACAAACCAGCTGACAAACTGAAGTTCATCACAAATTTTGGCCAGTTTGTGGTTCACAAAGCAATGTTTGTGAACTGAAGAGCTGCCATGAACTTCTGCGAATTTTGATACAGTTTGTGGCAGTTAACGAAGAGCAGAAAATGGGTTTGAATGGCTTTGAGCTATTAAACCCCTGCTTTCTGCTGTTCATGAAAAATAGCTGTCTGGTTTAAATGGCTCCAAGCCTTTTAACCACCAGCTTTCTGCTTGCCACGGCTTTGGGGAGTGAGCAAAAAGCAGGGGGTGAAATGGCTGGGAGGCATTTCAGCCCCTGCTTTCTGCAGACTGCAAAAAGCCACAGTCAGCAGAAAGCAGGACACCCTCCCATGACATGCCTCCCATCCATTTCACCCCCTGCTTTTTGCTTGCCAACATTCATTTCACTCCTGCTTTTTGTTCCTTGTCAAAAGATGTGGCGAGCAGAAAGCTGGAGGGTAGAAAGCCTCTGGCTTTTCTCAGGGAGCAGAAAGCAGGGGTTTAAAGTTTAAATGGCTCACGAACCAATACAAACCAGTTCAGTTCGCGAATCAGCCTATCAGTTCATTGTTCGGTTCATGGTTCAGCCTCAATCCACCAACTGAACCACAAAAATGTGGTTCATGTTCATCCCTAGCTTTGTTCCTCAACATGCTTAACGATTCTATCTTTACTAACAATTTCTACTAATTTACCTGGAGCCAGCATTAGGCTAACTAGTTTGCATTTCCCTGGATCCACTCTGGATTCCTTTTTTAAAAAAATCAGTGTGTCATTTGCTATTTTCTAGCCCTCCCACACAAATGCAAATTTTAGCAACGAGTTACATATGCTTATTAGTAGATGAACCATTTCACATTTGAGTTCCTTAAGAACCCTTGGGTATATGCTACCTAGACCTGGAGACTTTTTAGTTTTCAGTTTGCTTGGTAGTCCTAGACCATCACTCATCACCTCAAATTGATTCAATACTTCATGCACCCTCCCCCAAACAATGATTTTGGTGTGATTATGTATCCCCCATTTTCCAGGGTGAAAACAGATGGAAAGAATTCCTTCAGTTTCTCTGCTGTCTCCCCACTTTCCTTAAGCAATCCTTTCATACTTTTGTCATCCAATGGCATAGCTCCCTCCCAGACTAGTTTCCAACTCCTGATGTATTTGAAGTAATGTTTATAGTTTGTCAATGCAATCCACTCCTCAGATTCTTTTTGCTTGCGTACTGTCAACTTAATTTGCTTTGCCAGAACCAGTGCTCCTTTCTGTTCACCTCATTCCAGAAAACCTTTGTCTGTTTAAAGGAAGATATTTTGCCTTTTATAACTTCCTTGATTTGTAGTTTAGGTCTCCTTTCTTTATTTTTCACGAGCATAATCCCCAAGAAATCAAAACTGGGCACAGACTAATCCAGAATAAACTTCCTGGTATCTGTAGATTTCATTTGGATTTTATACAATTGCTGCTTGGATCTCAATACACCTCAGTGGGTTTATTTGTGTGATGAAGAAAAGTAGGATTTAGTTTTCTCTGTGTAATTTCGTTTGACATGTTATTTAACTGATGTCATAGGAAATAGGAATCAAATGCTAAATTTAAAGTCTACCTACTGGCTATACTCCTAGGTTGCCTTCACAGTGTAAAATGGCAACAAGTGGTAATCATTTTGGATGAGAGGTCAGTCGTGCAATTTGTTGCTTAGTGCTTCTTTCCTTCCACATAATCCATGTTAGTTTACAAGAATTTGTTCTGCTCTTTACTTTATAGGATACTAGTGTAACTATAGACAGCAAAGTGCACAAACATAATAAAACCAAATTGTTTTGAGGACTAGAGAAGAGGAAACGATTTAGCAGCAGTCTGGAATTTCCAAAATGAGAAGTGTTTGTGCTTTTAGCTCAGGAATTAGGTATTCTGGATTGTGAGACTCCAACACTTGCCAGTAATATGCAGTAGAATACAAGTTTAGTTAACTGATGGGCTTAACTGTCCACTCTAGACTCCTCTTCTTGTCTCCTCTGGAAGTTCTTCCATACCAGACTTGCCTTTAACCCCTGTACCAGGAATTTTCCCCACACTGTGACAACTCAAACCAACCCGGAAGTCTCATTTCTTGCCTGAAAGTCCCAGTCCCACATGTATGAGAACGACATATGAGATTATACAGGGGTGATTGAAAAGCAGTCCGCATAAGATCAAATATGCTTCTTGTTATGAGTGGCAGCTGATCAAAAAATCATATTGACTTATAATCATGTTTTTAATGACTTGGCCTGAGAAAATCAGCAGATGAACCTTTTCCTGGGATAGAAGAACACTGTCACCTGCTAATATTTATTAGGGATGTCCATTCAGACATTCACATGCAAGGGTGCCAACAGTGGCTCAGGAAATTCTTGGATATTAGGGGTGGTGCAGAGTTTGGGGAGGGGAGAGAGACTAGTGGAAATGGGGTGTCATGAAGTTCACCCTCCACAGCTGCTTCCTCCAGGGGAACCATTTCTCTGCTCTAGAGATCAGTTTATAATTCCGGGATAACTCCTGGGGCCCTCTTGAGGTTGGTAATCTTATTCACAAGTCAAATACTAAATGAAAAACCCATTTTCATTACCATTATATCAAAAGCAAATTAAAAATTCAGTAACACATACCTCTGGTAAATATTTCGATCTCTTTGTTATTCAGGCACCTGACTGTGTGGTTTGTAGTTCAAGGTGGTCAGCAGAGAGTGTGTGAGGATTATGGAGCTGACATGAAAGCGGCCTTTGTCTTTTTTTAGATAGTCTGTCTGTAGCCGTAGAAAATAGCAAGAGTCCAGTTGCAACTTAAAGATGCCTGCTATTGTCATTCAATTTTATATAAAGACTTGTACAAACTTGTCTTGTAATTATTTTAAAGTTAGATACAATATTGGAACTCTGACACAACATGTCTTATGAAATAAATCTTAAACATATATATGTACCATGTCAAAGGACAAAAAACAAGCCACAACAAAATGCAAAACAGAATACAAGTCAAACAAGGTTTGCTTAACACCATACAAAGTTCAGGCACTGAGATGACTTGTGTTTTCTGTGCTTTTGGCAAGCAATGATTTAAACAGCAGGTATATCATTATCTTTCTGTGGATACCTGTCTTCTGGAGATCAGTTGTAATTCTGGGGGATCTCCAGGCCTCACACGGAGGCTGGCAACCCTAAGTATCTGGTCTTCTCTAAATAAACTAAAACTGACTGCCAAGGAACACATAAGCAAAAACAGCATTCCTTGACCCAATTGTATTTCTCGACCCTTTTGTATTTCTACCTCTTTGTCAGGAGGGAAGGTAGGATGGTATGACTTGATCTCCTCCGGTCTCAGAAGCAGGGCTGGGATTTGAATGGGGAACTACTAAGAATGACTACAGATGAATGTAATGGCAAACCACCTCTTTCTCACTTGCCTTGAAAGCCCCTTACTGGGTTTGCCATAAATAAGTTGAAACTCGATAGCATGTATGTACATACATACTTCTTCATATTCCATTATTTCAAACTTGTGGTTTTTCAGTCTTGTTGCTCTGCTCTCCTTTTGGGACAGGAGACCCAACTTGGTTGGCACATATTTCCTACTAAACACAATATTGTGTCAACCCTATGGGCTTCTATCAATAATTCATTGTAACTAATAAAATCAGAGAACTATAGCTGCTTAGTTTTCAATCCCTTAAACTTTGTGAAGGTGTTTTGGCTCATGTTCAGGAACTACAGAGAATCAAACTGGCATGTTAAATGCAGACATAATCTGACAGCTCAATATTAATTGCTACAGGCTGGATTGGAGTCCCAAAGACATAGGCCCAATCTGCACTAGTATTTTCTCCATGGTTGTACCAAACCCACACTGGAACAGAAAAAGATGCGGCTCAAAACCACATTCAAATACCCCAGGTTAATGCCTTACTGACTGCAGAGTCACCCCTGAAATTTATGCAGACAGCCACCATAAAACCAGAGATCAAGCGAAGTGAAAGCAGCATGCAATCTGGACGCTGCCATAAAATTCGACAATCAATCAAAGTGAAAGTGGCATGCAATGTAGAAGGGAATTTCTGTTCCAGTGTGGGTTTGGTAAGACAGCGGAGCAAATGCTAGATGTAGAGTCGGCCACTGTTAGCTAGGAAAGGAAACTGCTGGAGATCAACAAAGAGATTTTCTTTACTTTTTTCACTCTTTGCAATGAGGGGTGGCCAGGGGGTCACATTGTACTCTGTAGACTGGTCAGTACTTTACACTGCAATCCAAGATCTCCCAGAATTACAGCTGATCTCCAGAAGGCAGGTATCCGTTCCCCAGGAGAAAATGGCTGCTTTGGAGGGTTGATTCTATGGCATTATACCTCCCTGAGGTCCCTCACCTCTCCATACCATGCCCTCCCCAGGTTCCAGCCCCAAATATCCAGGAATTTCCCAAGATGGAGTTGGTAACACAACTTTTGTGCCCTTTTAAATCCACTTACACCAATGGGCTTAGAAGGATGTTTCTCTGTTTAGAATAGTACTATGAGTCTGATTGGTTACCTCAAACTAAGGGAATAGCAGTGAGGCCAACTAATCTTCTTTTCTATCTGAAGTCTGGGACTTGCTGAACAAAATCCTAAGGGGTCCAGGCATGGCACAGAAAGGTGATAACACTGACCTTGTCTAGACAATCCCACACAAACTCTGGAGAATAAAGTCTAGATTGTTTCCTCTACCACCTTTTGCTGCTTGAGCTCTTGTAGGGGATTGAAAGTCCACATCTGCACATGTCCCTGTGCTAAGGGTGTGTGTGAGTTGTTGCAACCTGAAGACTTTGGTAAAGCATGTACAGTAGCAGAGGTTCCCATTTCATCTCCTATCCTTTTCATTTGTTTATTTTTTCCACTGTCTGGATGTTTACCTCTCTCCTTCATCACCTGATGCAAATAGGATTTCCATTTTGCTCCACAGCAGATGGGAAAGATGGAGTGATAAGGCCTAAAGAGAAACAGAGCAGAAAATGCAGGGCGATTTCTCACTAGGCACTTGCGCCTGGTTTCCTCTGGAGTTTCCTGCTCCGAAGCATTTTTTTCAATTTCACAGCAAGCCTGTCTGCCCCGCTCGTGCCGCGGGTCTTTCATTTTACATTGAAGCCTTGGGGAGTGGCTTCCTGCAATTCACCTCCTCCCACTACCGCCCCTTGGTTTCCAAACCCTCCCAAACCCCTCCCATCCGACCTCCCTCCATCCACCCCTTTCTATTTTTTTTTGCACGCATGCTCTGTTTCGTTAGATCGTTATTTCGGAACAATGGTGGTGAGGAGACACATGTGACACTTCTTCAGCAACCTGATTGGTGGTCTTTGTTCTCCAAGCCGGGAGTTTTAAAAAAAGGTCTGGGGATTCTCCATTTTGCACATCTCAGCACTGAGACTTTTCCCCAAGATGGATCGTCGGGAGAAAGCGTTAGCTGTACTCTGATCATTGCTTGAGTGTATATTGTAGCATCTATTTCATTGCCATGCAGTGTGGGTGGGCAGGATCTTTTTTATTGCTACAATAGGACGAATTGCTTGTTCACAACTTTAACGCCGTTGTTCCTCCCCCCCCCCTTTGTCAACAAACCTCTTCTGCTGGTGTAATTTCCTTTCCCCCCCCTTCCTCCTCCCACCATCTGGTTTCCAGATTAACCCTTTTGAACAAAGAAAATAATCCCTGGGATATTCCTGTGATTCCCCCCCACACACACACCAACTGGAAAGCACATTTCCATCATAGAAAACTTCCATGCAGTCGCGGAGGGAAGGGGGGGCTGCTGTGAATGGATCTATTTCGTTGCTGCAATGGGATGATATAACGCAACTATTTATTTAAACAAAAAAAAAAAGCCCAGTCCCGGGAAAGGGAGCGGAGGCGGCAGCCCGACTGGCTGAGCAGTCGAGCGAGAGAGCCGCAAGCCTGCAGGCAGCCCTGCCCTAGCCCCCAATGGCAGCCC
>NW_015170406.1:70169-91714 GCF_001447785.1 Gekko japonicus
GCCCCCAGCACGAGCCCCATCGCCGGCCTCCCCCCGCAGACCGGCCGGGGAGCCACGCTGCAGCCTCCACCAAGCCCGGTCCCAGCAGATCCATTCATGCCAGGGCCCCCCCTTCCCTCCCTCCGCGGCTGCTGGAAGGCCGTTGGGGCTCTCTCGCTCGGCCAGTCGAGCCTCCGCCGCCGCCGCCCCGTTTCCTGCTGTTCTGTGCTGAGGACTTCTCGGCGCCCCCCTTCTCGCGGCTGCTGGGCGGCAGAGAACCGGAGCGGCGGCGGCCCGACTGGCCGATCGGCCGAGTGAGAGAGCCACGAGGCCGCAGGCAGCCTGCCCCTGATCCCGCTGCCCTTAATTTCGTTCCTGCAATGTGCTGAACTAACGAACTAACGACACCAATCTTTTAAACAAAAAAAAAAAAGAGGAGGTGGGCTAATGGGCGTGGAAAAAGTGGGGAGGGGGGAGGGGGGAGGGCTCAATCACCGCGAAGCAAACGGAAAATCCTGGGATTTGAGGATTTCAACTGCTGCGGAGCAAATGGGGGAAGCACCGGGCCAAAAGGAAGCATCGAAACAAATGGTGTGAAACCGACGAGATGCTCCGGAGGAAAGAGAGGGCTCACCGCGCTTCACAGCGGGCCAAAGTCCCATGCGAAATCGCCCGCAGTGTTAAAATAAAGATATGATCACCAAGTTAAAACTTTGCAACCATAATTAGGGGGGGGGGGTTTTGCCTGTAATAGTTTTGAGATATCATATTGTTTGTAGTTATTAGTGAAAATATGTATTTTAATCAATAGCACTAAAAGTATCCTGCATAAAAACAAGTGTAAGCCCAAATTATAAAAATTAATTCTCAGATTACCAGTTTGTGTTTAATATAAATTTCAAACAATGTTTTGGGTCACTAAGAATGGAGATTCTACATGGTCAGGAGACTGCTGAGCAAATTAAATCACAGCCTGGTCAGGTCCAAGAGGAAACTTCTCTGTCTCAGATGTCTCATCACTTTTTTTGGCCAATAAGAATTCTGATGTCATTTGCCCTACTAAGCCATCCCATGTCAAATTCAGACAAAAATGCTGAGAACTCTATGCACCTTTTACATGCCATGGAGCCAGTAGCTCGGGAGTCTTGTTCTGTATGCCACAACAGCTGCTTGCTGGACTGTGAGGGAGAGGACTTCTGTGTCTTACCCCTCCAATGTCCCCGCTGCCTGCTTCTCCCCACCACTGGCCCCAGAGCAGCCTCAGAACTGAGAGGAAAGGGTGTTGCCAACACCTTGTTCCTCTGTCTGTGCCTTTTCTCCCCTGTCTGAATCTCACCTTCCTCTCTCTCTCTCTCTCTCTCTCTCTCTCTCTCTCTCTCTCTCTCTCTCTGTGTTTGTGTTTGTGTGTGTGTGTGTGTGTAAAGTGCCCACAAGTCACAGCTGACTTATGGTGACCTCAGCAAGGGGCTTTCAAAGCAAGTGAGAAGCAGAGGTGGTTTGCCACTGCCACTGCCTTCCTCTGCAGAATCTTCTCGTCACCCATTGAAGTACTGACCCTGCTTAGCTTCTGAGATCCGAGGAGATCGGGCTATACGCCATGCTGCCTTCCCAGACATAATGTTAATGCAAGTTTGGCTTTTGCACAGCGTGACTTCAGCTTCTTTATTCATAGAGCACACTCTGCTGGTTGACTACCAAAGCTGCCTTGTTAGCTTTGGAAGAGGCAGCTGGTCTAAAAACCAAAGGTCGCTTCATCTTACATTTCATACATGGGAGTTGCTCCCCTGTGTGCAAAGAGTGAACAGCATCATTTATGAATATGTATAAATCACATCATTCATAAATGAACCTTGTATGCATTTAGTGGTTGGTTCACAAACTGATGGAAAAAATATCATTTGGAGTAATATGATATATCTGACCCTGCGGGTAATCACTGAGCAGGTACAGTAAAGAACATGACAAAACATAAAAATGTTCGTGAAGTTTGCACTCTGTCAGCTATGATGATAATTAAACCATAAATAATCTATTGCTCTGTAGTCCCTACTGAGTAGTGAGAAGTTACACTTTCTCTGCAACTCTTGTTTCTAAGAGCCCGATAGCAGATAGCAGTTTTACAGTTTAGTTTGGACTTTATTTTTTTTTTGGCTTGTTTGTTTTACAGATATGATTTTTGTTTTTGTACAGCTATACTGTAAGAAATACAATACATAGAACCATACCTGTGGACAGATAAATAACTGGTTAAAGCCAGTTTAGTGTAGTGGTTAAGTGCATGGACTCTAATCTGGGAGAACCGGGTTTGATTCCCCACTCCTCCACTTGCACCTGCTGGATGACCTGTTCTTGAAAAAGAGCAGTTTCTGTCAAGAGCTCTCTCAGTCCCACCTACCTCACAGGGTGTCTCTGTTTTATTTTATTTATTTATTTATTTATTTAAGCTTACTACCCCCCTCTAACCCCCTAAGGGGTCTCTGAGCGGCTACAGTTACTCATTTATCCCTAACCTATGGCCACAATTATTAGGGGTGGGGACAGTCCCTACCGGCACCCAGTGGAGGGTTTTTTCTCCCAGGTCGGCTACATCGACTTCGGCGTCACTCGGCTTCTGGCTCCTTTCTGGTGGTCTTTCAGTGGCGGATCGGTCTGGCCCGAAGGAAGGAAGGAAGGAAGGAAGGAAGGAAGGAAGGAAGGAAGGAAGGAAGGAAGGAAGGAAGGAGCATGATGGCTAGTGTGACCTCCACCACCCAAATATGTTATAACTTTCATTCCCAATCCCAGCTAACATTGTATGAGCTCCTTCGCTGTAGCAAGATGCTATATCAGTGCAGTAAATGTCTGAATAAGGGAACATACAGAAGGGGCCAGTTGCATGGGTCCTCTCTTCCTGATTGTTGCCATCTTGAATTGTGATTCTTACATTCAGATACTCACTGCAGAAACACAAGCTCTTACCACAATGGTTCATGCACCCATATGAACAGGGCTCTGTGCATGAAGCAAAAGAGGTAAATTATTATGGCTTCATCTACTAAATTCAGGTATCTTTCTTGTGGCAATCTCTCATACCTGAGAAGAGGATGAAAAACTAAGATATGATGGGCGGAGAGATTCTTTATTTCCACTGTAATTCATGTGTAAAGTACCAGACCAAAGTATTTCGATACATGTATCTAATTTGCTTTTTAAACAGAAAATCTAATGAATAGCTTTCACTTACTTGTCTTATATGAACATACCCTAACATTCTGTGCTGCTTGTCCTTTAACATGTGGTGGGAAGTGCTGTCGAGTCCCAGCCAACTTATGGTGACCCTGTGGAGTTTCCAAGGCAAGAGATGAACACAGGAGCCCCAGAATTACTTGATGGTCTCCCATCCAAATACTAATCAAGACTGACCCTGTTTAGCATCTAAGATCTGACAAGACTATATGGCTCCTTTAACATATCCAGGACCAAATTAACCATTAAACCAAGGATCATTGTAGGTAACATCTGCCAGTACCACAAAAGGCCTTTCAGTTGACTTTAGTTTTAAATGAAACCACAAGGCAGCCTGGTAACATGTTAATGACTCTGGACTGCAGCTGCTAAACTGGCTTTCATCACTTCTGCACATGCAACTGGGAAAGAAAGGTCATTGTCTAGAATATGAAGAGAGGCTACCCGAAATCTCAAGTTATACACTGCAGAAAGGTCAGGCACCCCAGGATTACCAGAACTTGTGCAGGTGCAGGTGACCCATGAAGTCAAACATTCTTGAACAGCATCGGTGTAACTGCTTACTTTCTCCATCATTTAAAATTTTTGGTTTTTTATAAAAAGCGGGATGACTGTAGAGATATGATGAGAGCACAGCTGTCTTGGATCGCCAGGAAAAAGAAATTGACAGGGAAAGCTTTAAAAGGATTAAAAGATGCATTTAGCAAAACCAGTGTCTCCTTTTTGCCAATAAAAGAAGATCTAAATGAAAACCAATGAGCCCCCCCAAAACCTTTTTGCTTTTGGGACATGCCCTACTTCTCCTGGGTCAGAGCACAAGGTGAGCAAAGACAATTACGGCAAGAGCACATGTCTGTGTTTGTGTAGAGCCTACACGTGAATGGCGCCCACATGGTAGCTGGTGGGTGGCTGGGGCTAGAGCTGCTGCTGCGGGTTGCTGGAGTCAGAAGCGTTTGGGGGGGCTGCAGGTTCTTTGCCGAGTCAGCTGGCCATGGGCTTCCAGCAAGGAGCAGCAGCAGCAGCAGCAGCAGCAGGGCAGGCGCCAGGAGGGGTGAGCCCAGCTGCCCAGGCCGGCTTCTCCATATTGCCATGTTCCCTCCCCGCCGAGCTGGGGCTGCAGCTGCAAAGTGGAGCACCACCACCAGGAGAGAATGTGCAATAGGACCTGTGGCCCACAAGACAGAGAGGCAGAGACTCCCAGCAAGTGCAGGCCACAGATCCCGCACCTGCTGCCCAGGCAGCTCCCAGGGTCCAGCACACACCATGGGCCCGGGGTCTGCCAGCCAACCTGGCAACAGCAGTATTCTCTGATGAAGAAGAAGAGAAGAAGAGACTGGATTTATACCCCACCCTTCACTTGGAGCCTCAGAGCGGCTTACAAACTCCTTTCCCTCACCCTCCCCACAACAGACACCCTGTGAGGTGGGTGGAGCTGAGAGAGCTCTGACAGAACTGTCCTTGAGAGAACAGTTGGAAAACATAAACAATAGTGGAGAATCAGAATCATTGCCACCATAAAAAACGGCCAAGGACCCATCTCTACTGTTCTGCTAAGATAAATACAGCTTGATGTATCTCTAAAATACGCCTGGCATGAAACTGACCAGTAGGGAGATTATTGCTAAATTCTATGTGTAGCACACACAAAAAAGAGGAAATTTTGGCCCCACAACACAATATCTGCTTTTTAAAAATTGGTATGCAGAACATATACTCTGTGATTCCAAGGAGAAAAATTGGATTAAAAAAGAGGTGCGGAGTGCATAGAGAGCACTCGAAGTAAAGCCCTACTGACTCGACTTCAATGAAAATAGGAAGTAAGCTGTGCATGAATAACAGGCCATAGACACTTCCTCTATAAAGGAGCTTCCTGTTGTTCATGTGGGGGGAAATCCCCACATGGAAGCAGACTGGGTTACATGAAAATTAGCAAGTACTGACTTGCACAGTATTATAATATAGAAGTGCAACAGATGCATGGGTTTTCCTTGACTGTCAGGTAAACTGCACTGTTGCCTGTGGATAATATGAGAGAATGTGCATTTGTTAGAAAGGCATTGGAAGAATGGTGGGAGCTGAGATATAACAATATTAAAGCAATATTTCTATTATATTAAAACTGTTAACAAAAACTTTCCACTTCAGCGCTCTATGGACTTGGCAGCATTTTCTGTCTTTTGGACAGCTGTTTTACTGAAACACTAATGGCACCCTTTATGAGAAATGTGATGTGAGGTATTGTCATATGAAACACCAGTGGCAAAATGGAGGAGTCTCATTCTGCATCTGAAAGAATCCTCATAAAATGACATTTACTCTGGAGAGTACTTACACTGTAACTGTATATGGAGGTTTGATAGATATTCATGAGGGGTTTTCCCATAACAATCAGATACCAGGCAGAGAAAAAGCCAAGAGCGCTGAGTGTATTTAATTAAGCTTTAATTTTTTGGCCTGTTTACAATAGATTTGTCTAGAGTGTCATTTACAGGGTTGTCTTTGGGGACATGGTATTTATGACATTGCAAGGCCTTCTCTCCCTGCCAGAGGTGGTAACGGGGAAATGCTGGTGTTCTGTGCATGGTAATTAGCATCATCAGTTGGACAGGAAAGGTAGCTTTGAATGGGTATTGAAGGCTTGTGAATATTGGATCACTGCAGCCAGAGTACTGAAATCCACAAAGAATTGTTTATTTACAACATTTATAAATGGACTTCCTTGAAAACAGAATTCAGGGTGGCTAACAGTACGTGAGGCTAGGGCTCGTCAGTGCCCTCTCATCAAGGAGACTGTGGAGAAGGTTGGGTTAGAGGTCCTGTTCTGTCTCCCTTGTGGCCTTTGTTGGGGCCTATGAGGCCTTAGCACTAGAGCTGCCATCTCTGGGTGGGGAAATTCAGGGAAATTTGCAGGTGTATCCTGAGAACAGTGGGGAGGGGAGAAACCTCAGCAGGCTATAATCCCAGAGTCCACTCTCCAAAGCAGCCATTCTCTCCAGGAGAATTGATCACTATTGTCTGGAGATCAGTTGTAATCTTAGAAGATCTCCAAGCCTCACCTGAAGGTTGACAGCCCTACTCAGAACTGAGAGGTCTCAGGTTGCCCCCACCCAGGTCCATCTCCTCTACACAAACTGTCCTGCACAGCTCATAGGTCTAGCTTTTGAGGATCCCTTGGCTCCTCACTGCCTCCTGCTCCTTTTGAGGCCTGGGTGGTAAGCCACACGGGTTCAGTGAAAGCCCCAGCCTTTCACATGAGTTAGATTACTGCATGTGGCTGGAGCAAATGGGGGCCATGGACTCTGCAGAGTCCTGCCCCAGCTCACCCTCACAGGTGCCCAGGCTTCCTGGCTTGGGCCGATCTGGGGAACAAGAGACCTCAAGGGAGTTGTACCACTGATGCCAGTTCCTGGCCTCACGTGACACTTCCTTGCCCAGACAGAGCAATGCCCAGCCAATCTGCAGCTCCCTGCAGGTCGTGCCAGCCCAACACAGGTAGCTTATCTCCCTGGATGGTGGTCTAGGCAGATGTGCCTGCTCCTTGGGCAGCTGCTTTGGCTGCAGCGATGGCTTTGGGGGTGACACTGTTGAGAACTGGCAAGCTGGTGAGTCTGGGGGCTGTTGGGGGTCCAGAGACAATATCATCTTTGATTTACCAAATACTTTGATATACTGCTGTAGTTTCTGAATAATTTTCCAGTTGGCTACTGTCCCTGCCTCATGTGTCTTTGCTGAGTTTCGGACTGCCACTTCTACTTACAGTCTGGCTGGGTCACCAAAATGTCCCTTTTCTTTGTACAGAGAAATCAGGGTCTTTTCTGTTCTTCTGGTCCACAGGTTTCTAGGTTTCTAACACCCAAACCCAACACTGTATATAACAGTCTGGCCCATCTTCCTTTCTATAGACTTCAGTCTGTCCTCTACCCTCTCAATGGCTCCTTTTGTGTTAGTTGGGACTAGGCTTGGAACTGGCCTTGTTTGATGTAGCTATTTGTTGTCTGTTGATAAAGTCCTAGTACAAGTGACATAAACCGGATGGTAGCTATCACTGTGTGGTGATTCACGGGTCTCCCACTATGTCAGGAGACCTCTTGTAGGCAACCCACACTTCCCAAAACTATTTCTCATCTATACTCCACCTTTCTCCACAATTGGGACCCAAAGCAGCTTACATCATTATCCTCTCCTTCATTTTATCCTCACAACTCCCAGTTAGACTGGGAGTGTGTAACTAGCACAAGGTCACCCAGTGAACTTCCATAACAGAATAGGGATGCAAACCTAGGTCTCCCAGATCCTAGTCTGAAAACCCAAACCGCTACACCATACTGGCTTTTGTGGGGTGGTTGCTGTTGAACAGTCACATGCAGCAAGGCCTAAGTGAATCATGCCAATTGGGTGGTAGCAAGTAACCTGGTGGTTGCTACTGGCCCTGGCCCCAATAAGTCCACAAAGGCCAAACCAAACCTGGAGAGGACCCTGCCCTCTCCCCCAAACTTTTACTGACAGAAACCAAGGTTTGAATGCTGGCATGCTGATGCTTATCAATGGCCATGGAGGGCATTTGTTTCTGAAAGCTACAGGTGCTGCTTCTATTATTTTTGAAGGTGTATTTGTTTTTGTTTTTAGATTTCAGATTTTTGTCACGAACATGGGGTGTTTTTTAGGTTTTGTCTGTTCACAGGGCCTGCCTCTGGACTGAAGGGTATGATTAGATGATACATTAAGTATCACTTAGATTGGGGTTTCCCAACTTGATTTAACATGGGATCAGCACTCACCAAAATAGTGTGTACATGGGGGGGGGGTAGAAGATTTTGAGGGAGAAGCCTGGGCAAGGAGGGGTTAGGGGAGGGGAGGGGCCTCTCTGGGGTATAATTCCATTAAGTCTCCCCTCCAAAGCAGCCATTTACTCCAGGGGAACTGACCTCTGTCACCTGGAAATCAGTTACAATTCCGGGAGATCTCTAGGCCCCACCTGGAGGCTGATGAGCCTAATGGGGGATGGGCTCCTGAGTGCGCCTGTGGTGGCAGGAGAGGCTTTGTCATTCCCTTCCTTCCAGCCAGTGTGCTTTTGCAAGCAGAAAATGGCTGGGGCGTGGTGGTCACTGTTCGTCTAACTGCTGGTTCTACGTGTCAAATGTGATTCTCTGTGTAAGCCCTTCTGTAAACCCTTGCCGATATTACCAATGATTTCATAAAAGATTTTCCTGTAGAATTCCTTAGGATAATCACACTGGTGAGGTTCACACCAAGCATCAAGGTAATCTGGAGGGTTTTTGTGAGGATGGAATCTAATTGATTCACTGCCTCCCACCCAAAAGAGCTGGGCTCAACCCAAGGAAAAAACAACAAACAGCCCCTTTGGCCCAGGCAAATCAAAATATACCAAACCAACTGCAAACTGAGAAAGTAATGTATTACAAATGCACTGATCTTGTTTATCTTCTCTTTGTTTAATTAAAAAAAGTCTACATAGGCCCTGTCCACACGAGAGGATTAGGGCCGGGAGAGGGACGGAACGGGGGCGGAGCAAACGGGTGCGATCCCACCGCAACATCTGGGAAGCGTACCGTCTCCGTCCCCGATACGGCCCTTCCAGCGATGATCGAACGGCCGCAGCAACGCTGGCCGTGGGATCGCCGGCACGTTCTTTTGCTGGCGCATCCCCGGCTCCTTGCCGAACTGCGCATGCTCCGACATGCGCAGTTCAGCAGACTCCCGTGCCTTTCTCCCCGTCTCCCCGGCATCTGATCGTGCCGGGGAGCAAATGCACAGCGGCTCAGGGGATCTGTATGATCCCGCCACTGCGTGCCTATTTAGGTGTGGCTTTTTAAAAGCCGCACTTTGGCCGTCCCTTCTTCCCTCGTGTGGCAGGGGCCATAATGAGCAGAGCTGCTTCAAATGGTGATGGCTTCTCAAATGAGTCTTAAGAGCTTCCTAGGACAAAAGTTCAGTGGCACCTTAAAAACTAATAACATCTATTTCAATATGCACTACTGTGACTCACAGCTCACTTTTCCAGACAGATCTTGACCTGAAAAATCCATTTTTTCCTCCTTATTTTTTTTAATGTGGCCTGACAAAGGGTTCTAACAAACTTGGAAGCTTGCACAATGGTTTGTGTCATTTTAGTTGGTACCAACAAAAGATATTACATGGACCTCATTCTTGCTCAGGACTTCAGCATGGACCAACACAACTGTCTACAATCCCTCTCTCAAGTTAGCTTCCCTTGGCAAGGGACAACAAATCAACCAGACTCCACAGGCATTAACAATTCTCAAGAATTGCAGTCTATTTACCCTCTAAACTAGCTAAACTCATCCATCACACTAAAGTAATGAAGTCAACATGCTTTCTTGTAAAGTACATGCCATAAAACCCCCACAAGTGTGGGGAAGAGGTTAGCAGCCCAGTGGGGTTGTGGCACCCAGTGTGAAATCCTGGTAGAGGCCTGAGCCATGCTGCCCCCACGAATTACGGTAGATATATGCCTTGTAGTCCGGCAGACGAACTATTTTACAGACAGGAAGGTTACAGACTTTTGAGAAACAACCATGAAGTGCACCCCCCCCCCGCGCTTTTAAAACCAAATTTCCTATTGTGCATGCATCTTTCTTGCTGGAGTTTTCACCTGTATTTAGCAACATTGCCTGCATGTATGGTTTTGATTCACTGACTTATGCCCTGGAGCTTTACAAACGAAGCTTGTTTTCTCCACCTACTGGGCTATTATGATTATTGCAGCTATTTCTCAGGGTAATTTAAAAGATCTGAACTGTATTTACCTAAAGAATTTTATCTTTGCTGTTTTACATCTTTTCCGGAGCACGGAATATAGGTTAAATAACAGTGGGAGAGAACATAATATATAAAGTATTACCTTCATTACATAGTTATTAAAATATGCTGTGTGCGCCAGCACTCTAGCAGCATTTTATTCCATTTCAATTTTGTCCCTTGCTGACCTGGCAATAATCTCTCTGTGTTTGCTGTATGCGTGGGCTTTCTCTGCCTGGAGTCATGGGCCCGGGCTTTTCTTTTTTCTTTTTAATCTACAAAGAGAAGGAAGAGGCCACAGCAAACAGATGCAGAGGACAGAACACTGACAGGTGCAAAGAATATTTTATTCTCCAGCAAATTCCCAGAATGTGCTTGACTTGAAACTCTTGCCTGCACCTGTTGTTTTCTGCAGCTGTTTTCATGTTTCTTTTCCTAAAACCTCTTCTGGGTACTCTCAGATGAAATGTATTATTTCAGTAGGGATTCTGGCCAGAGTTTAGGATGGAGGTTGCCTTGATGGTTCTGCCAGCAGAAACCAGGCAGATTTGGGAGGCAGGGAAGGAAGAAGGTCTAGATATTGTTTTGCCTACCATAACCTCTCAACTTCTGCTACAATGTGCTATAATTTAAATGGGGCTCCTCTTAAAGGTAGCCTGAAAATTGCAGCTTGTCCCAAATGCAGTGGGGACACAAAGCATATTATACCAGGAGACAAGACAACATGGTATAGCCCCATCTCATCAAGTCTTGGAAGGTAAGTAGGGTTGATAGTTGGGTAGGAAATCACCAAGGAAGACAATGGCAAATCACCTCAGCTTCTCACTTGCCTTGAAAGCCATTTGCTAGGGTTACTGTACATTGACAGCCAGTTTGGTGTAGCGGTTAAGTGTGTGGACTCTAATCTGCGAGAACCGGGTTTGATTCCCCACTCCTTCACTTGCAGCTGCTGGATGACCTTGGGCAAACCATAGTTTTGACAAGAGCTGTCCTTGAACGGCAGTTCTTGAAAGAGTTCTCACAGCCCCACCTACCTCACAGGGTGTCTGTTGTGGGGAGGGGAAGGGAAAGGAGTTTGTAAGCCGCTCTGAGACTCCGAGTAAAGGACAGCGGTATAAATCCAATCTCTTCTCTAATGTGGGTTTGATTGCTGATAGCCTTTATGTATTTTAATTGTTAGACTGTAACATTATATTATATTTTGAGTAAGCCACGCAAGACATTTTTAAAAAGATAGGATAAACATTTTAAAATGCATTAAAAATTATTTTGAATTCTGGCAAAATTCAGAGCTTCACATTCAAAGTTAACTAATGGCTGGATAGAATTTATTTGTGGCATTCCATTGAATTCTGCAGGAACCCCTCCACTACCTTCTGAACTTGCAATGGTCCAGAAAGTACATGGAAGGTTGAACCAAGTTGAATCTTAAAACAGTGCTGAATAATGTGCTTACTGAAGCCCTTGAAATTCTAAATGCACCCTCAAACGAGCTCCTTATTAGGAACTACACAGTGTTCGTTTCTGATAAAAGATAAGCTGCCTCTTATATTTTTGACCTGGAATACTCCATCTTTGTGCTAAGTACACTTGGCCAAAGGGGGCAATGAGATCTGCTGAGTTAATTATTAGGGTTTCCAGATCCCCCCTGGCCACCGGCAGGAAATGGGGGTTAGGGTTGCCAACTCCAGGTTGGGAAACCCCTGGAGATATAGGGATGGAGCCTGGGGAGGACAGGGACCTCAGTGGGATATAATGCCGCAGACTCCACCCTCCAAAGCCTCCATTTTCTCCTTGGGAACTGGTCTCCCTAGTCTGAAGATGAGCTGTAGTCCTGAGGGATTCCCAGGTTCCACATAGAGCCTGTCATCCCTATGAGATGTCTGGCCTAGAGGTTTCTGAGCCTTTTATTTCATACACCAGTTTGGTGTAGTGGTTAAGTGTGCGGACTCTAATCTGGGAGAACCGGGTTTGATTCCCCACTCCTCCACTTGCACCTGGCTGGATGACCTTGGGTAAGCTGTAGTTCTGATAAGAGCTGTCCTTGAAAAAGAGCAGTTTCTGTCAGAGCTCTCTCAGCCGCACCTACCTCACAGGGTGTCTGTTGTGGGGAGGGGAAGGGAAAGGAGTTTGTAAGCCACTCTGAGACATCTTTGGGTAGTGAAGGGCGGGGTATAAATCCAATGTCGTCTTCTTCTTCATACACCCCTTTGGGGCTCTTCAGCCTAGAGGCCAATGCAGATAATGCTGTAATGGTAGCATTGCAGGAATGTTATAAAACTGTTAAAAGCATGTAGTGCTTGCTCAGGAAAAATGTTCAGGGTTACTGTGTATGTAATTTGTGCTCTTTGTAGTATTTTAAACATGCTCTGATGACAGCTGAAGAGGCTGATAGTAACAGGTGCCTTAAAAATCAGAAGGTGCACAAGGAGTTTCAGTTGTTTTTGACCATATGTCTTCTGTCTGTCTACCTATTATCCATCTAGAACGTAACAGTCATCTATCATTGTATGTATGGGCATGGATAGGTCTTGGATCAGACTGCCTTTAGGCTGAGGACTGAATTGGTCAGATTTCTTCCTGTCTAATTCTTCTAATACAGATAGTTTCAAATAAATAAATAAACTTTCCCCATCATTTATCTTCACTGTATTGTCCATTCTATTCAGGCTAGTATGTTAGGGCCCTGTGCATTGGCTTCCTGACCCAAATATTTATACCCAAGCAATCATTTTTGTTACACTTTGCAAGTGACAGTGAAGGGACCACTGAAGGGAGGTAACACTGTATAGCACTGTATATCACTGTATAGCAACAGTGTATTCTTAAATGAAGCATTCCTTGTTAGTTCTGCTTCACTGCTTCACTGAAACAGACTGATAGAACTTCTTGGAAGCATAATCTGGTTGCTAGTGATCAAAACCAAACCTCCATATCTTCTAAACAGCCTGGTGGAACATTGACAATATGCTGCCATAAACTGCCTTTGATTTTGGTATTTCTTTTACAAAAGGTAGAACAGAAGCTGTGTCACACAAAACATGAGCATATTGTTGTAATTTCCTATAACTGATACTTGCAAGAAAACCATTCTGTTTTAATAGCAGTATTAAGAAATATGGTTGAGTGATCACTGACCCAGACATAAAGGCTTCCTCAATTACAATGCATGGTTGCAATACACAGTGCTTGGGGAAAATGTATTTGTCCAACATAATGAATGGACAGTATCAGTCTAGTCCTGCACCAGTTCAGCTTGTGCTCAAAGATAAAGGACTTCTGCCCAGTCTCCTAGAAGAGGCACTGTTGGCCATTCTAACCAACTACTATTAACGGAGGGAAAAACTAAAGCACAGTGCTAAAGCAAACCCTCTGTACAAGGACTTCTAGTCTGGCAGAAAAGTGTTGCAATTCCAGGGCACAGGCAGTAGTCATTCTGCCTTCTGTCTCCTACAGGGTTCTACTTATGATGATTTTGCACCAGAAAACATAGATTCATTGGCACTGGAGTGGGGGAATCAGTGTCAATGTCTACTCAGCACCAGGCAAGTCCATAAGGTCATGTAGACCGAACAGTCTCTTTGTTACCCACTACCACATACAGCAAATGGTTGCTGAGGTGGGTCTTGTTTAGCTAAGCAGTGAATTGTATCGTACTCTGCAAATGACGTGTATTGCATTCCCTTCTAGAAACTAGACAGTATGTAGACAAGAATAATTTATGCTTTATGTACCATTCAATCACGTTAAATTACAGTATCTATTTCTTAGGAATGATACTGAATGGATTTAATTCAGGAATGGTTGGTGTCTACTCCACAAGGTTTCATTAAATGTTGTGCACTTGTGGCAACGAATTCCAATAGGGTTGATTTAAATATATACACAGAGGTAAGCAGAAACCAAGCAGTGGGCTTGGCAAAAATATTTCCCCTTGATTTAAATGTTTTAATTTGCACAGCAGGTTTCTTTTAATAGCAAGGAGACACTTTTAAAATGTGGCACACCGCTTGCAGTCTGAGGTGATACAATCCACTCTACCTCTTCAGGATTTTACCAGCTCATTCTGCTGCTTGTGTAGAAAGGCTTAAGGCTTCATTCATACATGGAGGAGAATGAGACATGAAGAGCATGGCAGAATGCTGAGGTGATAGAGGGGACTGTACCACTTCAGACTGCAGGGTGGAGGATCAGGGAGGTTCACATTTTTGGAATGCTACCCCATGTTCTTAATCTGGAGGAACACACAGAGCTGGAATCCACTGCAATCTGAAGTACCGCAGTCCATTCTACCATCTCATTCTCTGCCATGGATAAACCAGGCCTGAACTGGAGGCCCGGAGAGGAAAATGGAATAATTTTAATTGGATATGGTACCTAAGTTGTCTTTCTTTCCCTTTATGTTATTTTTAATGCTGTTAACCATGCTAACCACTCAGGATGAAACATGCAGAAAAAGTATATTCTGGTTCTGTCGTACTGCTCACTGCAGCATAAATGATACTCCGTTTTAACCTGGAAACTAATAGCTCCCCTTGTCCAGCAGTGTGGCATTTCAGAAAGGTAAATTCAGCTTTGTGAAAGTACAATATAAGCCAGGGGAGTTGTTTACAGGCCCTCTGAAAAACATCAACACATTATCCAAAGAAACCTCTTATCTTTTCAGTGTCTAAAATGGAAACATCTTCATGCTCTACTGACTTCTTTAATGCATAGCTCCCAGAGAGTATATCTATCAAGAAGGCTTTCAGAAGGGAGCCAGAGAGAAATGATTTTTTGAGGTAGCAAAGTCTGATGATCGGTATATTACCAACTTGACTATTTTCAAAGCTATGTTTTGATGTTCACACTTCTTTCACTGCTCCCACACCACTTTTACATTAAAGCACCACAGACTATATTTTGTTCATGATCCTAGCACCCAGTCGAACATTATAGGAAATAGTTAATACAGTACCAGTTTTTGGATTTTTGCCATGCTTGATGACCCAAAAATAATAAGCAATGTAATTATTTCAGCCTAGAAAACTGGTCTCTAAAGGCTACATTAGAAACAGGGTTGACAACCTCCAGCTGGAGCCTGGTGAACTCCCAGAATTAAAACATCTCCACTCTATGAGGTCAATTTCCCAGAGGAAATGGCTGCCGGGGGAAGGTAGAATTTATGGAATGATACCCTGCTGAGATTCTTCCCCAAAACCTGCCATTCCCAGGTCCCCCCCCCCAATTTCCCAACCCAGAATTGGCAATCTTAGTTGGGAAAGGGGCATAGTGCCATGGCACAGCATATCTTTTGGACGCAGAAGGTCCCATGTACTATCCCTGGCATCTCCATAAGGTTGCCAACTCTGGTTTGGGAAATACCTGGAGATTTTGGGAGTAGAGCCTGAGGAGGGATGGGTCTGGGGAGGGGGCACCTCAATGGGGTATAATGCCATAGAGTTCACCCTCCAAAGCAACATTTTCTCCAAGGGAACTGACCTCTATTGCCTGATAATCAGTTGTAATTCCATGAGATCTCCAGTCCCCACATGGAGGTTGGCAACTCTATAACCTCCAGTTTAGAAGAGGTCAAGTAGCACATTTGGGGGAAAGAGCTTTCTCTGCCTGAACTGTTTCCAGTCAGAGTAGACAATAATGAGCTAGATGGAGCAATAGTCTGACCTGGTATAAGGAAATTTCATGTACTTTTATCTCCATGGTCTATTACCTTCTTTCTCCTTGGTGGGATGTTAGTTTTGTCTGCACATTCCTTGTAGTGCTCTTACACCAGAGAACAAAATTCAAGTTGAGTGGCACTCTGGAATTAAATCCAAACCAATGGTGACCATGACAACTAAATTTGTTGTTCCTGTTTGGTCCTTGTATCTGTTAAACATCTTCATTATATTGTATGCTAATTTGCTGCTCATCCTCTATGTATATGTATGAACTGATAACTTCCATTTCAGTGTAACTGAAGAAATGTGGATGTACATGAAAGCTTATACCTTGAATAAAATTTTGTTGGTCTGAAAGGTGCCCCACTGGACTAGAATTTTGGTCTGTTACTTCAGACCAACATGGCTACCTACCTGAATCCAACTTACACCAGAGAGTTACATATGCTGTATTTTTCCCTAAAAAACTGGACTTTCTCTAAGAATATTTGGTAACAGTAATCTTTCCAGAATCTGCCTTAATTCCCTTTCAAACATGTATCGAGAAGTATATAATTGTACACTTGCAGGTAGTAATCAGACTGATTTGCACATAACTGTTCGTAAGTATTTGCTGTCCTGTAGCATTTAATTCACTGTCTGTCACAAGCCCAAAGGCAGAAGGTTTTCTCATATGGGTTTCTGGCTTACCACAACAAGACCTCTTTTCACCGGCATGGTTATGTGAAGGCATGTGATATCTCTCTTCCTTCATGCACTCTCTTCATACGGAGGAAAACTGAGAGGAGAGGGATAAAAATTCCAAAGTACAGAACAGAACTATACATTTTCAGTAATAATACTCTTTGCTTTGCTGCTTGTTCAGTAGAGGAAAATGTGGTGTACAGATATTCAGTGTAGAATGTATGATTGCATTTGCCAGTAGACCTTGTCTGGAAGCAGAGAAATATATGCCAGTTGTTCTTCGTACTGAAAAGGATGAGGAGATTGGCTTATAGCTAAGGATCTGTGCAGCAGGGGGTGCTGAAGGGGGAGCTGCAGGCGGCACCCCCTATCACATCCGCTATGTCCCCACCTTAATCTTCTCTTTTTTGTTTAATTTTTAAGTTAAATAACTTGTTTAAACCATGCTGCTATGGGGCACTGCTGCACCAGCCCAAAGGGCGATTTCCTTCCTTCCTTCCTTCCTTCCTTCCTTCCTTCCTTCCTTCCTTCCTTCCTTCCTTCCTTCCTTCCTTCCACTGGGGGGGAGGGAAACAGGGGCACACGATGCTCCCACACCGCTCTGCCTTCCCCCCCTAAGAAGTACCTGGCCATGTGGGTGGGGGTGGACAAGCTCACCACCCACTGCCCTGTCTGCCTTAGAAGGCATGTTGGGACAGAGGAGGCAGGCAGGCAGGCAGGGTCACGTAATGCTAGCTGCTGGCCCAGGTCACATAATGGAACACATGGTGATGCTATGAGATCCTCCCACGCCATTCTGCCCTGCCTGCCTGCAATGCCTACATCCTCTGGTAATTTAATTAAATGTAAAAATTATTTTAATCCATTTTATTTTAACTTTAATTTAATTAGTGCCCCCCGCGCCCCGGTACCCTCCCACAAAAGAAATCCTAGCTATGGGGCTGCTGTGAGGGCATTCCAGTCAGGAAATGTGGGCAGTGGGGGAGGGGTGTGTGACAAGTCATTTCGATCAACTGAGGGGACCCACATGGCCTCCTATGATTTGGGGTGAACCAGGTTTATTTTAAACTATAAGCCTTCCCCTCAGTTACCAGGTGCTCTAAAGGTAGTGAGTGTGTGGGCTTTGGGTTTTCTGCTATGAGGTAAGTTTTGCGATGCATAAGTAGAATATGGAGGTCACTGTATTTACAAGTAGGTTTCAAGAACCAGATTAGCAGCACAGGTCTCCAGATAGTCAAAAGAGAAACATGGCTGAGGCATATTAATTAAGAGAGTAGCTTCAATTTTCTTTATTACTTTCAAGCATAAACAGGCTTGAAGTTGGATCCTTGAAGTTGGATCCTAATGCACACACAAGATTCCACCCACATCAGCCTACCCTCTCCTAAGAGTCAGACTAAATGCCCCCAGGTGGCGCCTGGAGATCTCCCACTTTTACCACTGATCTCCAGCTGACAGAGATCAGCTCCCCTGGAGAAAATGGCTGCTTTGAAGGGTGGGCTCTATGGCACGGTACCATGCTGAGGCCCCTCCCCTCCCCAAACTTCACCCTCTCCTGGATCCACCCCCAAAGTCTCCAGGTATTTTCCACCCCAGACCTGGCAATCTAAAAATGGCACAAGGTCTCCTCATTGCCAGAGACAGGCCTAACTGTCATGTACTCCATTCTCTCTCAGATATAGAGCTGAACCACTCTGTCAAGCAGAGCTACCCTTCACTCTGTCTGCTCTTTTCCTGAGCTCTCACTGCTTTCTCTCCCTGAAGCACAATGGAACTGCTGCTGTGTTTTCTTCCATCATTCCACACACACACACCCAAAGATTTTTGGATGCTGGAGTAGCACTCCCATAGGTTCAAGTGAGTGGCTGTTTTCCCCTTCAGGGGCAGGGCAGCCTTCTGTCCCGTCACAAGGTGCAGCAAGCCTGAGAGCCTCTCCCCTTGTGCAAGAAGACATGCCTTCCACTTTGGATCTAGGTTATTACTCTTATTGTAGAAAATAATTGAAGCCATTTATTGTTTCACCAAGGAACAGGAGCAAGGTGGGAAAGGGAAGTAAACAAGTATGCATATTGGTGCTCTAATCTGCCAGAACAGAATACATAATAAGGCCTTTATTATCCGTTGCCTATTTGCTTGTGAAGTAGGCATTTATTATTCCTTGCCCATATAAGGGGATAGTTGCTGTTCATGTTCTAGTCATAAGGGGGCAGAAGTGAGCTTGTTTGGTTTGGGCGGGAAAAGTAAGCCTAGTCAATGGAAAATTCCACTCTGGTGATGTAAAATGTGACGTGTAACCTTGTTGCAGTATAAAAGCCTGGAGCCTGCGTTGCTCTGGGTTCAGTCTGTTTAAAGCGTGCTTCGCTGACTGAACCGGCGCCAATAAAGTTCTTCTCCTCCTGTTGATCTGGTGGTCTGTGCTTGGGCTTAGGCCCCTTTCTCCGTGCTACACTTGCTCTGGCTCTCCTAATTTACTGCAGGCCTGTTTGGCCTCTCCAGTAGCCCTAGCCACGGATGTGTTCCTCAATGCTCTGCATCCTCCATCCACTGCCTTCTTGAGTCCATATCTGGGAGCTGTTAGTGTGTTCAGATGTGCTGGTGCAGTTGGCACTTGATAATGCAGGATGGTTTCCCACTCAGCACTTAGGAAGCAGAATGTTAATACTTATAAGACAATTTCAGAAGAGTCAGGAATATACTTGCGGGGAGACAAAAACTCAATGTGACCTAACGGAAGCTGTGAAAATTGTGAAAAGTCTCCATAAATTAGAAGCAGGCAATCATAAACCAGAAGATGGAGGGTAAAAAAAAGGCAGAGAATTTATGCCAAACTGTTCCATTAAGAGACTAATAAAATGATATGGAATAAATTACCAGGTAATGAAGCACAGAATACAAATGGATACAGCAGCTTCAGAGACAGATTTTGTATGTGAAAACAGCAACTAAGATATGGGGGTGGGGCAGGTATTTTTGGTTTATGTTATGCACTAAACCAAAAAATGTTCAAAATAAAACCTAACTTGCAACTTAACACGTGACTGTCTAATCAAAATTTTGAAGAATTTGAAATGCAGCAAACCATTCTCAGTTTAATATGTACCACCATAATAGCCATAATTCAATTTGAAAATGTTGTTTTAAATACTATACTTTTGCATCTGAATTATTCCAGATTTTTTTCCTATGCCTATGAATGTTTTCTTATTCCTTATCTCCGTGGTCATTAATTGTGACAGAATGTTGGCAATCCACAAAGGCTGTGACTCAGAAATATTTGCATACAGAAGATACCCATTTCAGTCTCTAGCATCTCAGTTCAAGGGCTCAGGCTTTAGGATACACCATTCTCTGGCTGAGATGCTGGAGAAGGCGGCCACTGCCAGCAGACAATATTGGGCTATGGGGGCGACTAAGGGTCTGACGCAGCATTAGGAAGCATTATATACAAGACTGCTGTAGGCTGATGAATGAGTAAGGTAGTCCAGCAGCCTTTAATTGTTGTAGATTCTGACACAGAGAGCTGTTTATTATGTTGTGTCCCAGCATTTCCCCCTTTCTCTTGCCCAGCCGTCTGTTTCTCGTTTTCCTGCTCTTCCTCAGAACACGCATGCATGGGCTTCTCAGAGGTATGCACACAAAACACTGGAAGTTCAAACCACAGTGCACCACCATTTTAATATGCACAGTGTGTCATTTGTGTTTGTCTTCCATATCACAGACACAACTCTGGCATTTCTACTGTGTTACTGATTTGTCATCTCTGACGATGTGGCTTTGCAGCATGCCAAGAACTTTTATTATTGTATTTTGTAGTAGTGACAGAACTGTAAGATATGCTTGGCTAGGGTGGTAGATAAATCATTTTTAAAAATTAAACGTTTACAAAAATGGCTGAAGAAAAACAGGGGGGAAAACCTCCTTGTAATGAAAAAGATGGCACTGCCTTGCATGCAAAAAGCAATATAGGGCAATACTATATAAGGCAAAACTCTTCCACCCATCTCTTTCCTAATGAGAAGATCCAGACTGATGCTGATGTTTAGTATTTCTGAAAACTCTGAGAGCAAGACTTGCCAATTTAGTCTAGTCCTTCAGGAAAGTTTTCAGAGCAATCCCCCTACAGTATATGCATGAGTATTCTTAACATTTACAATATGTGACTTCCCAAGGTAAGATACATGTGGGACTACCAAGGTATATGTGCACTACCCACTGGAAGAGTAGGAAGCCTGGCTGATATATTTACAAAAGCACCCAGCCTTTCTTGGGCCCTGTTCATACGAGCCCATTTGGGCCGGGAGCGGGACGGAACGGGGGCAGAGCAAACCGGCGCGATCCCACCTCAACATCTGGGGAGCGTGCCGGATCCGTGCCGGATCCGTGCCGGATCCGTGCCGGATCCGTGCCGGATCCGTGCCGGATCCGTGCCGGATCCGTGCCGGATCCGTGCCGGATCCGTGCCGGATCCGTGCCGGATCCGTGCCGGATCCGTGCCGGATCCGTCCCTTCCAGCGTTGCTCCGCACCAAAAAAGAACCACCTCCCGAGGTGGTTCTTTCTGAAGGACCGCAGCAACGCTGGCCGTGGGATTGCCGGCGCATCCTTGCGCCGGCGCATCCCTGGCTCCTGGCCGAACTGCGCCAGGCTCCCCTTCCCACCGTCGCATTCTCCCCGGCATCTGATCGTGCCGGGGAGCGTTGCGACGCGGCTCGGGGGATCTGTGAGATCCCGCCGCGCCGTCCCAACTTTGCTGCGGCTCACATTAGCCGCAGTACAAGCGTCTTATTCCCTGCCGTGTGGCAGGGACCTAAGTCATTTATTCTTAAGAAACACCAGGCTACAAGTAATGTTGTTGCAACTCTAGAAACAGAGGTGCCAGGCACAATCTGCCAACTGGAGGAGCGGGGATATGGGGGCAGCAGCAAGCAATGAGTTTTCCTAATGTTGTGGTTCCCCCAGAAGTGATGTCATACCTCTCTCTAGGAATCACCAAAAACTTTGTGGTAAAACTGCCAGTTCCTTGAATGGACCAATGGACATTTTTTTAAGATTATTTTTCTCCCACAAGCTGTAGGAGCAGTGGTGGGAAATGAGAGACTTAGCCCAATGGGAGGCTATCATAAGCTTCTTTTGCGTCAGCTTATGTGGCTTTTCATTTTGGGTATTGTTCTATGGAGCGTGTGGCCTGGGATGGAGCTGAGGCTTGCGAGGGATGCTA
>NW_015170407.1:0-30627 GCF_001447785.1 Gekko japonicus
TAAAAACCACTTTGGGCAAGGAGTCCAAGCTAGGTCTCAGGATTACTTGGTCTGGATGAAATTTGGTAAAGGGTGGATCATATCTTAAAGTGCTCAACTCCCGCACCCTATGTGTGGAGGTGAGTGCCAGTAGGAAGGCAGTCTTATAAGAAAGAAATGACATGTCACACTTGGCCATGGGCTCAAAAGGCTTATGCATTAACTTGGATAAAACAAGGGATAAACTCCATTGTGGAAGAGGGCAAACACTTGGGGGGTACAAATTATTTAAATCCTTTAGGAATTTCCAGGATTCCAGAGCAGAAAATATTGATCATGTACTAATTGCATCTTTAAAAGCTGAAATTACAGCTAGGTGAACTTTAACAGAAGACAAGGCTAGACTTCCATTCTTTAACAGTAATAAATAAGACAAGTAATAGGATCAGCTCTCTTCTGTATGGCCCAATCAGAGAATTTTCTCTACTTCGCAGTATAAGATTTATGTGTGGAGGGTCTCCTACAGGCAATCATAACATCCTTCGCCCTTTGGGGGGGAGGGGAACCCTAGTGCAGAATCAGCCAAGGTATAAGATGCAGAGACCAGATTTCTGAGTGCAAAACAGGGCCCATGTGAGGGTTGCCAGCCAATTGCAATCAATTCAATTAAATACCTGGGGATAAATGTGTCAGGGAAAAATGACAACCTTTTCCAAGAAATTATGGAGCAATATGGAAGAAAATACAAATGATTTGGAAAGATGGTCCAAATTAAAATTGTCTTGGCTTGGTAAAATCTCCACAATAAAAATGAATGTCTTGCTAAAAATAAACTTTTAATTTCAAATGCTTCCAACTGGGGTTCCTGATAAAACACTAAAGAATTGGCAAAGTCAGATTAACACATTTATATGGAATGGCAAGAGACCAAGAATCAGATTCAAAGTATTACAGTATGAGAAGAAAAGAAGAGGCCTAGTGGTGCCTAATATCAAGCTATATTACCAAGCAGCTGGTTTGGTATGGATTTCTGATTGGATTAAAAATCCATATGAAAGACTGATGCAATTGGAAGCTGCAGACCTGACGGAAGGCTTGCATAACCATTTTTGGATTTAAAAAACTGGAAGAGCATTTCAAAAAGAAATGAAACGGGGAAAGTTACAATGGTTAACATATTTCCAATTAACTTTGAGAATTAAAGAAATAATGCATGCAGGAAAAGACAGATTGAGAGACCTGACAGACTTTGAAAAGACAGTATTGAATAAAAAAGATCATCATCTAGGACACATTTATAAATTGTTAAATGTGACACAGAAAAAGAACAAGTCAAGACCTGTATGGTGAAATGGATGCAGAACTTTGATAAAGAGATCTCATTTCAACAATGGGAAAATTTGTGAAGGATATAAAATGTATAGTGAGTCAGGCACTTAGAGAAAACTGGTATGAGATGTGCTTTCATTAGTATATCACTCCGAAAGATGTAGAGACAATGGACAAAAATTATTTTGGAAAGTGCTGGATATGTAAAGAGATCAATGGTGCCTTCTATCATATGTGGTGGTCTTGTAAAAAGACTAGTAAATATTGGAAAGAACTACTTGCTCAAATTCAGAAAATTTTGTATATAAAATTTGCCAGAGACTACGCTATTGGGAATTTTACCCATGAATATTGAAAGAGCAACACATGAACTATTTCAAAATATGTTAACAGCAGCACGAGTAGTATTTGCAACCAAATGGAAAATTGAGTTCTGCTCAAATCTTGAAGACTGGGAAGATGATGGAGGAATATGCTGTTATGGCAAAATTCATATAAATATGATTCATATAAATAACAGACCAAGTAGTGAATTTGAGAATATATGGAGAGCTTTTTATACCTATTATAGATAGAGTTGTAAGAGCAATGGTTACCAATTCTTTATAGTCATATGATTTTCAACAGATACATGGAATTTTTAATAGTTGTTATTTCCTTGTACAGTTCAGTTCAGTTGACCTTTTTGGCATAAAATACCTTTTAAATACCTTTTAAAGGTATTTTATGCCAATAAAGTGGAACATTTGTTCTTACTAAGAAAATGTCTTTACTAATCAGATCAAAACTTATCGTTCTAGATATAATGAATCAAGTAGCCTCTCCTAATATGCTCAATTTTTACAATTTAAATTGATTATTAAATTTTAAAACAATTATCATTGTCAATGTAAAAAGTTAAACCCTTTTGAAATTACCCTAGAGACTTATAACTTCCTAAAAGAACTATGGGTGCAACATTTATAAATTCTTACTAAGTCAAAGTCTTTACTGATCCGATCAAAACTTATAGTTCTTGATATGATGAACAAAGTGGCCTCTCCAAATATACTGTTAAAATTGCTACAACAGGCCCAGTCCAAATGCATTCTAAATTTATCAATTATGTGTCAATAACCCCAGTAGAAGCAGAAAAAACCAAGAAGGGATCACAGGTATAGGAAATGCAACAAAGAAAAAAAACACTGTGATATAGATGACAACACATGTTAGAATCATATTATATTGTAAAACCTGGACCTGTAATATTGCCAAGTTTTACAATATAATATGATTCTTTATTCTCCTTTTTAATAGTTCCCCCTGGGATGTATAATGGCCCCATCTCTTGGCCCCAGTTTCCACTGGATCAAGCTTACTGGATCCAAAAAAAGTCCATTAAACTACTGGTTACTAAGTAAAAGTGTCTACAGATTAATAATAAATTGTGTATATCAGTACAATGAATTCTCTCAATACCAGCAACAATGAAATATACAGTTAACTGCCAATAAAATCCATATGGAGAGCCAGTCCTTCAAACTATGCTATGTTTGTGGTGTATAATTTTTATTTTTCCATCCTTCAACAGAAGCTTTGATGTGCGTTCAAAGAAATGATGAGCAAATGGTAAAAGTGCTAATGGTTCTCTGCACATTTCATATCACAGGAGAAAAGAGCCAGAAAACCATTCTACATTGGAACTGGATTTTTTTTTAAAGAAAGTCTCTGTATTCAACTTGAAGAGTAGGGCTTGAAATTGTGATTATTTCAAGTCATTCCATAATGAACATTACTAATGAATTGCACTTGAAACAAGTGCCTGTATTATGAAACAATCAGGCAAAGTTGAAAGGTTTTGATAGCTTTTATTGGTATTGCTATGATCAATACTGAGATCAAACACAGTTTTGAAATTTCCATTTAAATAATTTCTGTTTAAGATCTGCTCCTGTCAATCATTGCCATTGACATTAGTGAAAGGCAAAATCCTTCCATTTTTATTTGGGTAGGCTGGTCTGAGCCTTCTTCAGAAAATTCAGAGGAAAAAAGCTCCAGGTTCTTCATACTTATCTACTAGCTCTCTAGTAGATTGCTTCTCTACAGTTATGAGCTTTCTCATCTGGCAGTTTTCCTGTTGCCCCTCTTCTATGTTTTGAAAAAACTACCAATTTGCAAAGAGGGGGAGGAAGGAAAGGTCTTGCAAAAGCCAAAGTCTCTCCATAAGTTTCTGGTTCTGGTATGAATCTTAGCATCCCTTAATCTTCACGGGAAATACACATTTTTGTCAGTAAGGTTCTTTTTTAAAAAAAATCTGGTAAATTGGTATGAATTTTTCAGAAAGTCTCACTCAGTGAATCCCCCCCTGCCAAACTAAAGGCACATAGGGTAAATGGTCCATGTCTTACAGGCAATTAAACCTCTTGCACAATGGGGAAAGGAAGCATGAACTGAGTTTTTCCCTTCCTCCAACTAATGTTAATCTGTTCAGATAATTTAAGATTTTTTGCCCCAGCCAGACAAATAATAGAAGATATCTGGGCTGGTAGAAAAACTTCTCAAGCACTGGAATGAGAAGGGAAAAGAATTTAAACGTCCCTTGCCAGTGTTGCTTAAACATAGACCCTCCACAATCACTCTATGAATGGATTTTTTTTAAAATGTAGTAATCTAAATACTTAGTAAACTGGTTGTCTTCCTGCCATGCAGGAAGCTGAGCATAATTTCTCTCTCTCACACACACATGCTCATGCATGAATACACACACACACACACACAGCCCAATGAATATGGGACCTTAGTGTTTATCTCATCACCTAGCTGGATATATAGTTTCCTATGACTGCAGTAGTATGCTAAGGCAGAGGGTTAAGGACTACTGAGAGATCACATCTTCTTTAGAAGAATTCCACGGTAAGGAGAAAACAGACATGTGCTAGACAACGAGCAGCTTCAAGAAATATTTCTTAAGCTTTTCTACCAGAAAAAGAAAACCTCTGCTCTAAATTGTAGCTGACCTGTGATTCCAGTAGCAAAGGGGTGGTCACTTGGTAAGGTTGCCAGCCAATGGCTGGCACATGGCAAGAGACTGGGAGGTGGGGGTATTACCACAGCATTCCATTAAATCCTATGCTAGCATGTAACTTTTTTCCTTCACTCCCTCCGCTCACTGGCCTACTGAGTGCCAGCAGGTGTTGAAGGGAGGTTTTCCACTATAGCTATAGCAGGAGACCTGGCAACCCTACCCTATTTGGGACTCTGTCACTAATCAAAGGACTAGTGCTGCTAACAGTAACAGCACTGTTTTCATCCCAGCAAGGTCAGCCAGGCTCCAACTAGATGCTTATTAAAAACTTTATTTATTTATTTTAGTATGTATGTAGACTTTTAGTCACCCTTCCCTGCAAGCAGGGCTCAGGGTGGTTTACATCAGAATTAGGGCTTCCAAGTCCCCCCGGGGGGCGGAAAACCCCCCGCCCCAGAGGCCCATTCCCTGACACCGGGGAATCGGGCCCCGGGGGAAACCCCGCGCCAGCATGCACGTCAAAAGGAAGTGACGTTATTACACCGGGCACGCTGGGGGAGGGGCCACGGCCATACAAGGGAAAACTCTATGGCACGCGTCGGGATCTGCACGGAAGTCCCCCACTGGCAAGGTAAGTACCACTTGGCAACCCTAATCAGAATAGAACGATAAATAATCTAGATTAAATTAAATTAAAACCAGTAATACAATACAGCACAAACAATAAATAAAACAGGGTATTTCAAGGTGCTGAGAAATTTTGACAAAAATTGCAGCCTCCCATAGTCTCCTGAGGGCAAGTGAGGGGGAGCAGGGTACTTGAGAATGCCAGACAACTTAATGTCCCATCACTGTTGTCAGCCAAAGGTAGTGAATCCCACAGGGTGCAGAAGTTCTCAGACAGAGAGTTCTACCAGATGGGGGCCAGGGCTGAAAAGGCCTTAGCCCTGGTTGAGGACAGTTGGATCTCCCTTAGGCCGAGGACCACCAAGAGATTTTGCTAGCCGAGCATAATGCTCTATTGTGGGTGTACTGAGAGAGGCAGTCCTGGAGGGATGTGGGTCCCTGACTGCTAAGGGCCTTGAAGGTCAAGACCAGCACCTTGAACTTGATCCAGTACTCCACCAGAAGCCAGTGCAGCTCATGCAACACAGGTTGGGTGTGTACCATCTGAGGGGTCCCTGTAAGGACCCACATGCCAGCATTCTGGACCAGTTGGAACCTCTGGGTCAGCCTCAAGGGAAGGTCCATGTAGAGCAAGTTACAGTAGTCTATCCTGGAGCTGACTGTTGCATGGATTACTGTGGCTAGGACAGAGTGGGACAGGTAAGTAGCCAGTTGTCAAACCTGGTGCAGTTGGAAAAACGCCAGCCAAGCAACCTTCACAACCTGGGCCTCCATTGATGAGGTGGCACCCAGAGTCATGCCCAGGCTCCTGGAAGTCGGTGCCAGTGAAAGCAGCACTCTGACAAGAGCCAGGATATGTATGTGTGTGTGTGTGTGTGTGTGTGTGTATACACATACAAAGTAGAACCTTTATAGCTAATGTTTAAATGTTTAAAGGAATTACAAACTAGTTGCATGATCACTTTCAGATTGAACTGAGTAATCTGTGATTGCTGAGCAAGTCTATCTGTAAGGCAATGCCATTGTCTCTTTTAGCTAAACATTTCATGATCTGATAATCTACTTTAAACAAATATATTTCCAAATTTACAACAATGTAAAATTGGGAGGCACTTTTTAAAGCCAACTCTGCAAAGCTCTTATTTTCTCATATTCTAATGGGTGCAGCATGTGTAAAATGAATTTGAATACTGTGAAGCTGACCATTAAAGAATTAATATTTAGCTAATTTTGCATATGGAATTACAGGAGCCTGCACAATTTGTGATCCGTCAGCCATGGCTTGGCGCTCATCCATCAGCCATGGCTCATGGCCCACACAATAAACTTCCTGTTTTTATTGCCTGCTGGGGCTGCCAAATCTGGTGGGGAGGGTGTGTTAAGCAGCTAGCATGTCACAAGTCATGGTTTCTAGCCTGAGTGTGACACAAGTTGGTCCCAAGTTGAGTAGGCCTACATAAACAATAAAATTGTGAAATGTTGTGTAACTATTAAGATCCTCTGTGTCATATAAATGATATAGATATCTCACTAAAGCCCGAAATCTACCTACTAAATATACTCCCAGACAATTGTGCTCAAAATGATACTTATTTTATAACATACATTATAACATCAGCTAGAATTCTTTTAGCCAAAAATCAGAAAACTGAGAAAAACCCCACTATGGAAGAATTGGTACATAGATTACTAGAGGTCGCCAAAATGGACAGGCTAAACGTTGTACTGCAAGGTAAAAATGAAAGTTTGTACAAAAAGAGATGGTCGAAATTAAACTTATGGTTTAAACAACACTGTGGATCTAGACTTGATAATATATATGTAATTATTTGATTCTTTTTCTTCTGTAATTACAAAAGTATAAATAATTTTTTTAATTTCAGGGTTTTTTTAAAATCTGGAATTTAAAAATCTGGAGTTGGTAATTACAGGCTTTAAGAACAGGAAAGCACCATCGGCTTGATATACATTAGAATGCCATCTTTACTTATGAAACTAATAAAATATATTTTTAAAAAATGCCAAAAGAAACTTTACACTTGTTGTGAAGCAAAGAACAGTAATCCTCAGCTTCCATTGAACAGGGTCAGTTGAATAGTTTCAATAATTTGCATTCATCAGATCTCTAATAAAGATTTTAAAGGACATGAAACTCAGATACTGGTGGTGCAAAACTTATTATTTATTTATTTATCTATCTAAAACATTTATTCCACTTTTCCTAGAAAAATGGCTCCTTTGGAAGGTGCACCATATTGCACTATACCCTACTGAGGTGTCTCCTCTCCCTAAAGCCTACCCTCCCAGGCTCCATCTTCAAATTTCTAGGTATTTCTGAACCCGGAGTTGGCAATCCTAAGGTAAATCAACAGTGCAGCCCTATGTGGAGTTACTCCAGTTTAAGCCATTGAAATCCATGGTTTTAGATTGGAGTATCTCACTATAAGACTGCACTGTTAGTAACTTGCTAATAAATTTCTGCATTCAAAAGTTCTATCAGAGCATAGTCAAGCAATCTATTAGCACAGGATTATCCTCAAATTATTCTGATATTATGAGTTTTCCTACAGACCTCTTGTAAAATGCCACACCTAGCTGGATAAAGGGTTGCTGTGCCTGCATATTTTATAGAAGACTGAAGTAAATAAAATCCACAAGATTCAATACTTTAAATTGATGGTGCATTCAAAACTTGAAAAGAACCTTCTAATTTTAGAAATAATCTTTTTTTTTAAAGTTTTTGAAGACCTTTTTTTTCTCCAAGAAGGATTTGACCATTTTCTCCTTTTGTGAAATTGCAAAGTGCTGAAAGGGTTTGATGCCAGTTTACCAAATTCAGCTGCCTTTGACCACTCAGCAAGCTTATGTGTGAGTAATGAGAGATTTTATAGACTCTTTGCACAGGATCCCCCCAAAATCCTTTGGTCTGATCCTTGTACATCAAAACAATGTCATGGGGGGAAAAATTGGACAAAGAGTACAGCCCTACACCTTGGATCTATTTGAAATCAGTGGGCATTGAAGGGTATAACGGCTTAAGATTGCACTGTAAGCACTCTTCAATGAAACCACATTCGAACTCAGAAAGTCACCCTCCCTCAAATCATTCAACGATCTATGAATAATGTTTTCATGGTATAATAATGGGACCCATCCCACAGCAGAGAAACTCACCAGTCTGAAAAGCATCTTCAGTATTGCTCAGTCCCCCTTCAGCATATCTGCAGCCACACTGCTTTGTACAATAAGGATGCATGGTTTCTAATTCAGTTGTGATTAAGTCATCAGTCTATTGGCTGCTTGTTCTTGTGTCCCCTTAGCCTTGATGAACTAAGAACCATTGGGTCCACTTGCTGCTTCTAGCTTTGAATCCAAATTGCTATGGCGCACGTAACTGACCTGGCCACAAGCTCTGGAGTCGAAGCTATCATTTGTGAAACACAGTCTTACTAGCCAATTCATGCTAGAGTACATTTTGTACTTCATCAGCACAGCATAGCAATTGATAACTTATTTGCATTAGTGTTCTTGTCCACATTCAATAGGCACTCAATATTCTATTAAAACAAACAGGTTGCTTTCATCTGTCACACTAATCTATTCATTATAGTACTTCTTGGCTGCATAAGTATTATGTGGTGCAATATAATTGCCACCATAGATTATTATAAACTATCACCTGGCTTCATTTTTAAATGGCAAGACCATCTGTCTAAATAACAGGTAATGACAACTCTATAGAAGGGTAGCAAAGATAGGGAATATGTCGTGAATACTGAAGAACATAATGCTTCATTTTACATCACCACATTTTTTTAAAAAAGTCTACAGTATTTACACTGGTCAACTTCAACGATTGTCAGTAACTGATAAAGTAACAGTTTTTAATGACCTGCCTCCCCATCATCATCATTATGACCCTTATTTTTCAGGTATCTCACTCAATTATTTGCAGATTTGGAGGTTATCATTAAAGTACTTACATTTTTAAAGGGGGAAATTAAATATAGTCTTGGATTCACAGAGCCCACATGACTAGTTCTATCCACTCCACTGAACCCTACAGTGGCATGCAACTAGTTCTATACACTCTCTGTTCATTCTTGTCTCTCACAGCAGTCACTGCAACCTTCTTCAGAAGTGAAGAGCAGTGACTCATGAAAGCTCATACCCTGACACATATTTTGGCTGAGTTCAGACTGGCAGTTTGAAGCAGGAGGGAGTCGTGGGAAAAAAGAGCCGGAACAAACTGTTCTGGGTTTTCCCGTTCACACTGCAGCAACTGATGCGGGAGCATACCAGGAGGAGGCGCAAGGGAGCGTTCACACTGTTGGCCCGGAGGCACAGCTGTAAGGCGAGGCTTTCTTTTTGGCAATCTAGAGATATGTGCTTATGCACATAAGCGCTTACGCACATATGTTCAAAAATGCAGAAATGCATAAAACAAACGCAGCTTTTGGCGTTCACGCTTTGTTGGTGTGGGATGGATGCGGGATAATCGCGCTTTCCAGGGTTTGCTACCACTTTCACCAGGTATCTTTTAACAAGATGGGTTGAGCAGGGGTGGGGAATGCCTGTGTGAACAGCTCCTTTAATCCGGTTGTGGAACATTTCTGAAACGTGCCTATATCGGGGTAAACTGCCAGTCTGAACTCGGCCTTTGTTAGTCTTTTAGGTACTGCTGGACTCTTGCTCTTTTCTGCTGTTACAAACAGACTAACATGGCTACCCATCTTGATCTAGCAGTTAGTTGGTCGAGGATGGCTCCAGAGCAAACTAATTTATGCAGTAGCCAAATCGCTTGCTCACAGCTTTAATGCCAGTAGCTCACAAAGTAGAATTTTTGCTCACAAGACTCCACAGGTTAGAGGGAACATTGGTCCTGGCCTGTACAGTGCTTTCCACATAGTTCCCTTGCTGAGACGGTTGCTGATTCAATGAAGCAGCAACAGGGCTTCCACATGGCACATTCCCCAACTGTTTCACTGCCCTAAACCCTGGCAGTGGCCAATCTCCCACACACCACCAGGGCATTTCAAGGGTTTTTTTTGGTTGCTTTTTTTAAAAAAAATCAGCAAATGAATAACGTTATTTCACTATAATGTTATAATAATCTGTGTATTATTTTCTGTGAATTACCAGCTTTTTTAAAAAGTAAGTCTCCATCCCTTTTGTGGAGATATAAGGGGAAAGGGGTTAGAAATTTACTTACAGGAGTATAATGATATTTATTTGTTGATTTTTACAAATTAAAAACCTCACACTGGTGGGGGGAAATGGCCACCACAGAGACAGGGAAAGCAAAAATGGGTGCCATATGGGTGGGACACATCCACATGGCAGACATCCTGTCTTTGTTGCAGTCCTTCCCAAAACTTGGCAAAAAAGCAGGTCTGCACGAACAAATGACGATACTGTGGGGAAGCGGGAAATATACTTCCCAATAACATCAAACATGGGGCAAATAACCACTATGGAAACTGCCTCCATCTGAAATGATCCCAAATTAATCTCTGTGTTGGGGGAAGTAATGTGAAGTCATATATTTATTTTGATCTAAATGCAATCTCTCTGTCTAACACCTCTCTTGTTATGGTAGGTCTTTCAACTCATTTTGTATTGAGACTGAGGCCATACTGACACTGTGGGGGTGTTTTAGGAGTGTGCTTTATAAGCTTTTAAAGGATAACATGTAGAGCTATATAATTCAAATTTTTCAAAAGTGCTCTTTCACAGCCTCAACGTACATGCCTGGAGTGCTTTCTAGAGTGCTCACCTCCAAAGCAAGTTGTGTTGTTTGGTTAACACCTTGCTTGCATTTTGAAACTATTACTGTGTTATGATACCAGAACTGAACACTTCAGGTTCTCTTTTATTGCATCATATTCCATGTAAGCAGGGGGGGGGGGAGTCAATATATTGGCTTTTATTGCAAAACAAACCATCTGGAGGGCCCTGTAGGATATCACACTGAGATCCAGAAATGCAACAATAATGAAAAGGCTTTCTTGTTTATTGGGGATTACAGAACGTATCAAGCCCATCCATCTCCAGAACCAACAGGTGACCTCAGCAGAAATTTCATGTGAAATACACTATTACAAGTGGGGATCTGTAAGGACTTTTGCTGGGTACCTCCATAGCCTCTCCCTTTTCTTGCTTCTTTTTCTCCTTCCCACCCACCAGCCAACCTCCCTTTATCTGCCCCTCCCCCTTCAGCTTTCTGTCCTTCTCTAATATTGGCAGCTTCTCTCTGGGAAAAGTCTGCCCAAGTTGTGTAGTGCCTGCCAGCACAGGGCCAGTCCTAGTTGTATGGTCACCTCTAGCACTGGTCTAGATCCAACTGTGCAATGGATGCGGCTAGCACTGTGCTGGGCCAGGCCAGGCCAGGCCAGGCTCAGCAGCCACCACCAGGCCTGTTTCTTCTCTCCTTTTCACCTACTAGCCAACCTAACTTTATTTGCCCCCTATCTTCAGCTTTCCCTCATTCCCTACCCCTGGTAGTCTGTCCCTGGAAAAAGTACAGCCAGGCTGTGTGGTGGCCAGTGCTGGACACAGTTGTGAGGCAGCTACTGCCAGGCAGGGCAGTCCTCCTTCAGGTGAGTTGTGTGGCAGCCACTGCCAGGCCAAGAGAAGTTGTATGGGTAGTCAGTTCCTGGTAGTCACTGTTGAGCCTCTCCCCACCAAGTCTTCCACCATCAGGGGCTCAACAATTGAGGGGGGAGGGTCTTTTCCAGGGCTGTTTGGCCTCCCAGTTTACTCTCCCCCTGACAACTTCACTTTACAGAAACCAAGGCTTGGAATGCTTGGCAATATTACTGTGGTTGCCTAGAAACTTTCCAGCAGCCACTGAGAGTTCCATGGGCATTCTTCTCTTAAAGTGTTATGTTATTTGTGGGTGTTTTAATAACCCAATGTATTTTTTCAGATTTCTGGAACCCAGTGACTTTCTTCAAATTTATAATCCCCCCCAATCTGTCCGTAGCTCCATTTTGCATCTTATCAATCATATCCTCCATGGCACTGTTTGAAAATAGATATATATTGATTTATTAGTGGTGCCCAGGCATAGAACTTATATTTATCCAAATATCTAACTACCCTCATGTTTTATTGTCTTCTGATCTGCTATATACATTTGGTTCACTATGTGTCACTTTTATTAGTTGGAGAAGATGAATATTTAAGGATTTATCATAGCAGAGGTAATACACGCAGCACTTCACATAGAGTACAAAGAAACAGGTTCCTGCTGGAAGGGATTGATAATTTAAAATTTGACACAAGGGAGACTATGAGATTGAAGTGGGGATAAACATACCCTGGGAAGATTACACTTCCAATCCAGTCAGGCTTATTGTCAGTAAATATACATTAACCACTACTAATGAAAAAGTTTGAAAATCAGGATCATCTGTCATAGCCACAGCCATAGAAACGTTAACCAATGAAATGGAAGAAGAAACATTTATCTCATAGTATTCCTTATCATATCCAGGTTGCTTTTTTAAAAAACCCTAGTAACGATATTTCTGAACTATGGCCCTGGTCACACAGAGCATTTGCCGCGCTAAAGATACGGACGATAGGCAGATTTTCCAGGCGCGATCACACCACAACATCTGGGAAGTATAGTGCTCCCGTGGCTATCCCGTGGCTTCCCGCCAAAGATGCGGAGTAAAAAACTAGTACTTACGAGGTACTGGTTTCCAGACACCGCGGGGCAAGGGCAAGTGTCTGATCGTATTTCTGGTGAAATCCTGTGGCATCTGGCGCCCGCCAATGTTCCATTGCAAACAAGGGTTCCCCCCCCCAAGTCTCCACAGAATGCGCAAAAGCGCCCAACGGTGCATGCGCACAAACTTCGGTTAAAAAACCCGTTTGCCATGGAAGTGGCGCCTAGCGATTGCTGCTGTGATCGCGCCGCTTCTTTGCCGTGCTGCAGGATAGCCGTGTGATCAGCACTTCACCCCCAACCACGGGACCTCAATGGGACGCGTGATCGGGCGGCCGCGTGTTATTTTGCTCCAGGGCAAACAGCCACCCTCCCCCCCCCCGCATTTTCCGGCCCGTGTGACCAGGATCTATGTTTGTTTTTCCTGTATATGAAGGAGGAGGAACATGAATGCCACCACTGCCGGACTAGCTGAGTTTAAAAACAGTAGGCCAAGCTGGGAGAGGGGAGAAAGGACTGCAAGGAAAGAAAACTGCCAAGGATGAGCCAGGGAAAGATTTACCAGCAGGTGGCTCACTGGAAGAAGGAGCAGAGGCACCTCCCAATGAAGGAGGAGGTTCTGAGACTGGAAGTGAAGACAGGGACAGCAGGCAGGCTCCAAACCCAGGGAAGGGACTGAGTACTTGAATAAAGGGACAGTACTCATTAGCTGTGTGTAAAAGAGGGTAAATAAAGGACTCAAGAGTCTAAATAGCTGATGATGAGAGTGGGCATGTGATAGGTGCCCCTTGTTGGCAGAGTTTAAATAGTCAAGGAAGTGGAGCACCAACGGTTTAAAGAAAAATAAGTAGGTTTATTAAAGATGAACAAACTGTTATAGACCACAGAAGAGAGAGAATGCTGTGAAAGGAATAAGAAACAACAGCAAGCTCTGCAGGAGTAGGAAGTTTCCAGGGGAGCATATCAGGAGACAGCAAGGATACAATTAAATTATATGCAGTCTCTAATCTTACTGTGCTAACTACAAGTCCTTCAGGTGTCCCCCTGTAGCATGATCTTCATATCTTCTTGATAAGGCTACAGTATGGACCTTGCATATTCCAACATCCCTGCTCCTTGAGGCACTGTGGAACACAAGTGTGACACTGCGTAATAAAAATATTGCAGTATGAGTGCAATAGTGCTTATCTGCATCAGAACCACATCTCACTCTGTGTGAATGTGTAACATGCCATCAAGTTGCAACAGCAAGGGGCTTTCAAGGCAAGTGAGAAGCAGAGGTGGTTTGCCGGTGCCTTCCTCTGCAGAGTCTTTCTTGGTGGTCTCCCTTCCAAAAAGGCGGCTGAGATCTGAAGAGATTGGGGTATACTATGCTGTCTTCCCTCCCACCGCATCTCTACACCGTTCTAAACATAAGAACTTGGTAAATATCAATTGGCATTAGAAGCAATAGTTTGTAGCACAAAGCAATAGCTTCCAGCAATTATGAGAGGAAAAGTACAGTTTCATGGTAAAGAATTTCTTGCCCCTGGTGACTATTAATCACCTACAGTTAGCTGCCCAAACCTCTGTTGGGGGTGCACACCCAAAAAAGTTTATAGCATGATCCAGGAATTATCTTCATGGGCCAGTGTTTCCTGAAGGAATAAGAAACAGCAAGATCTCCTCCCATCACACCTCTTTGTTGACTCAGGAACATTCCCTTACTTTTCACTGATACACAAGTCCTATACCAAGTGCAGCCTAATGATAAGATTCAGCAACAAAGACTATAAAAGGTATCTTGAAGAAACAGGACTAACCTAATTAATTGATCATCCAGCCTATGTTTAAACTTCACACAAAAAAATAATGAAAAGCACTGCAAGCCCTGTCTGTTTCTTCTAACAAATATTTCTGGCAAGCTGCCGCTATAAATTACTTTCTAAAAATTTACCACTCTACAATAAAATAACTCCGTACACTCCAGTTTGACCTAACTTTTATTGCATCCTCTCAAGTCTTTAAGATAGACTTTCAAAATCCATCTGGGTAGAAACCATCAGTGAGGTGAACCACTTACTGTTATTATTGGTCCTTCCTGAGAAGCAATGGGTGCCAGATTCTGAAATGTTTACAGGGTAAACAACATTGAGCTGCACAAGCCTCAAGAGATTATGATAACAAGGCATATTTTGGTTTTTCAGGCTTACTCTTCCACAAGCTTGTTCCATGTTGAAAATGAGCATGCACAAGGGTTCAACCTAATATTCAGTGTTAATGCTATTTTCCCATATGTAGCAAGTATCGATTTTTAAGCTCCAGCATTGAGTGCCATCTAAGAAGAGCTTGATCCTTTGCAGGGCACACACACTGTAACTGCTACTACTAGCAACAATAAAACAGAGTTGCACCTACCTGTAACTATTGTTCATCATTGTGATCACTGTGCTGTCTAGGGTTGCCAAGTCTGGCATTGTGCCACAGCGGGGGACTCCCGGCTGGCGGCTGGAGCGCGTCTGAAATCCGGGCAAGTGCAGACCTGCAGTGGTAGAAGCTTCCAAAGCTTTCCCAGCTCTACAAGGGTGCTCTCCTATATAAAGCCCTATATGGTCAGGGGCCTACATACCTAAGAGACTGCCTTTCCCCACATGTTCCCCAGAGTGCACTATGATCAGGGTCCCAAAACCATCTGGCCCTCCCGGGCCCCAGAGAAGCCAGGCTGGCAGTGACAAGGGCTAGGACCTTCTCAGTGGTGGCTCTGTACCGGTAGAATGAGCTCCCTCAGGGCCCTATGCAACCTTTTACAGTTCTGCAGGGCCTGCAAGACAGATCTCTTCCACGAGGCCTTTGATTAGGAAGCCGCACCTAATAAACCGAGGCCCTGGTCCCAATATCAACATAATTATTAACAGCCGGTACAACCTAGGCCTATGTTGGATGGTGCTAATGCCTGCCATCTTTTAAGAACTGTACTAGCACTTTATGTTATGTTTTTAATTATACTGTGTGATTTTATTCAATTTTGTTTTAGCTGTTGTATATATTCCATGTAAGCCGCCATGAGCCTGCCCTGGCAGGGAGGGTGGGATATAAGTTAAATAAATAAATAAATTTTGTCACACTAAAGTAGCTGTTTGGTTCTACAGACAGGTCTTTAAAACTGTGGAGAGAGAGCTCTTGGCAGTCACTGCTTAAATAATCAGACATAAGCTTCTTTGTCTCAATAATACTTAACTTTATAAAGGCAGGAGCTTACACACCTTCCAATTTTCCTTCTTCAACACTTGATAGGGATCACCCCCTTTTACTAGGAGTTATTTCCCTCAGGGAAGGCTGCTGATCCCACTCCCCTAATTCAGGATCCTCCTCAATCCTTCACTCTGCTTAAGTGAACTCAAGCCCCGGTCACACGGGCTGGATATCATGGGGGGGAGGTGTGGCTAATTGCCCCGGCGCAGTTTGATCTGCGATTACATGATCAGATGCGCCAGCGGCACACCACGGGTCCTTCTGTCGACACCGGCGAATAAATGAGGGACCCGAGGGGAATGCTGTGTGCCGGCGCGATCACACCACGGGAGTCTGGAGGCAGCCCGTGGCAAACGTTTACTAGTACTTTGGAGGTACTACTTTTTTAACACGCATTTTCGGCAGTAAGCCACGGGTGCGCTCCACTTCCCAGATGTTGGGGTGTGATCGCTCCCGGATAATCCGTCCACCATCCGTGCCTCTCCCGGGGCAACTTTGCCATGTGACTGGGGTCTCAGTAGCTCTAACTGCCACTCTTAACTGCTATTCTCAACTGTAGAATTTCATTTGAATCCCCTCTCAATCAAGGTTGTCAGAATAGGTTAAAGCAGTAACTATTCACTGTCCATTACAACAGCATGGGTTTCCTCCACACTCATCCACCAGGTCCAATATTCTGCTGTCTGATGACTCCAGTGCTGAGTTCTTTCAGATCCATCCCCTGATGACACAGTGGGAGATCTCACTTTAAACTCACCCAACAAGGACCTGTACCTCTGCTCCGAGCAGATTTTGTAAATGGCCCTCTCCCTCAAAACTGACATGTCTTCATTGGCTCTGAAAGCCACTGACCCTGTCTTCAAAGTCCTGCAGCCTGAATTCATGGGACAGGTTTTCGGATATGGGACTGCACATTGATCATGGCAATGAAAGACAGGATACAAATCTTTTAAATCCATAACTTCATGGGCTTCCCTTGAAGTGATTCGAATGGCAAGTTTAGATTCGAATGGCAATTTTAGATCTGGCCTGCAATTTGTGGCCCACCAAGTCAAATACAGTCTGATGGCTAACAGGGCTACTGGTTTTGCTGTCTGTTTATAAATGCAAAAACAGAAGACTTGTCAAGCATTTGATGCCAAGCATTTGATGCAGTCCTTGGGCCGCCTTTGGCACAATTAGTCATAGATTGTGCACTTCTGGTTTAGAGATGTAAAGTAGGTTCATTCAGATCTTTCAGCTATGGAAGTTTACTGGTTAGTGTGATTGACAGAGCCAAGTCTGTCCTCTGTATCTGATCTGTACCCTGGTGGGTCCAAAGAACACTTGGAGGGAGGAGGAAGAGCAGAGGGGGAAAGAGGTGAGTCAGGTAGGGATTAGAGGTTCTTGGGGATCTTGTTCTGCCTCTAGTCACTTTAGGAGAAAGTGGACTGATTAGCATGGTGGCCTAGTGTGGCATAAACTGGTATATGGATCTACTACGTAGCCCTTCTGGGTGAAAGGTATTAAGGGAAGAAAAGATTATAATCAGGTCTACCAAGACAGGGGAGAAAGTACCTCAGGAATACCAAACTGTCCCAGATGGCCTCCAGCAAGTCATTGTATCTTCATGTAACTTCATTTACAGTGTTGATCTATCATGCCTCTATGAACTTCTCAAAGGAATGGTAAGATGTAATGTAGTTAATAAATTACAATGAGAGAAGCTGTGATACTTAAAAAGAATTAACGTTCTAGGTTTTATAAGAAAAAAAAGTCTGCATTCATATTATGTTATGTTTGTTCAATATAATTTAGTGGGAAAGTGAAGAGGCTGTAACAAAGGTTCTAGCATTTTGCAGGGGTGTGGAAAGACAGCAGGCTTAAGCAACACTTATCTATTGACTTGCCAAGGCTTCTGCTATGGTGTTATGGTGGGAGAGCCCTTGGTAATTTCCCCTGTTGCCTGCTGTCACCTCAACGTCTGGTCAGAGAAAATCTGGGGAAATGGTATAGGTATGCCAGTGTTATCCCCATGTGGAACTTCACTTCCAGAGGAAACTGGAAGTGATATAATAACTTTGGGGGAACTCTCTAGGATTTGCCAAAACCCTTTATGGTTAACCCCCCCCCCCCCAGTGTCATGCCATCACTTCTGGTTTCTGGCAGATGGGAGGTCATGCTGCCCCCATCCCCCAAATCTTCCTATTATCCATGTTACACAATGAAGCATAGTATGTAAAAGTCACTTGCAGTTTTCTTCAGTTATTTGAAGTCTGTACACTGTACACAAATAGACGGGAACAGCACTGCACGCTGGCCTTACCTTCAATGTCTGTATGTACAGGAAAGCATCTACAGGGAATCGTATATGCATACAAATAGATATAAGCTTTGTAGGACTTTTTTTTGGTAGTATACCCAATTGTGTATAAAAGCACTTTGGGCATACTTAATATCATGTATTTAATTTGAATGACCGAACAGGAATTTTTAGTTACTTACCTAGTCAATTATTGTTTTTTTAAAAAAATAACCAAGACTCTGCAAAGGTATTTGCTTGTAAGTGGAAAATACTTTCAATTTGGAGCACAACTTAAGAACCAACGCTTTTGGAATTTTTAACTAGAAGGAAGTTATTATACTAGTCAATTGCTGTCCCAGCTCCTTCCATAGTATTAAATCAATACAAATTCCATAAAGATAAAAGACAAAGATAACTGAATTGTTATTTTCCATTACCTATAAACCCATTCAGCTATTAGGAAACTACTTTTAAAGGCCCTATATATGAGGTGTACATGACTTAAAAGTTTTTCACATAGCCATACGGATCTAATTACATTTTAGAATGAAGTCAATGGTTTCTTAATTAGCCAAATGAAGAAGCACCCAAATTGTTTGTGCAGGAAGGAACTGGGATGGAAACAGGGATGCCGGCCTCCAGATGGGACCTGAAGATCCCCTGGAATTACAGCTTATCTCCAGACTACAGAGATCAGTTTCCCTGGAGAAAATCGATGCTTTGGAGAGTGGACTCTATGGCACTGTACCCCACTGAGGTCCCTGTCCTCACCAGGCTCCACCCCCAGATCTCCAGAAGTTTCTCAATCTGGATCTGGCACCCTTAATTTAAGAACAAGAAACCCATTCTATGTTTGTTTTTCCTTAATGTTTGTATGTTTTTGAAATGTTTTAAATAAAATCCTATCCCTTTATGGGGTAGTTAAAAAGAAATAATTAAGAACAAGAAGAAGAAGAAGAGATTGGATTTATACCCCGCTCTTCACTTGGAGTCTCAGAGCGGCTTACAAACTCCTTTCCCTTCCCCTCCCCACAACAGACACCCTGTGAGGTGGGTGGGGCTGAGAGAACTCTTGACACAAACTGCTCTTTTTCAAGGACAGCTGTGCCAGAGCTTGTGACTGGCCCAAGGTCACATCAGCAGGTGCAAGTGGAGGAGTGGGGAATCAAACCTGGTTCTCCCAGATGAGAGTCCGCGCACTTAACCACGACACCAAACTGGCTAAAGATCCAAATCCAAATAATGTTTTGGACAAGAAATTGCACAAGTTGCCCTAAGGCCAGAGGAAGGAGATGAGAGCTACATCAGAAATGTATACTTATATTATGTTCAAACAAATCTCCCTGAGTTTAATTAGTTTACTACTGATAACTGTCGACCTTTTAAGTGTGTTGTTGTTGTTGTTGTTGTTAATTTATTTTATTTTATCCTGTACAGTTGCTATGGCTTTTTTGCTAATGCAATAAATATCATCATCATCATCATCATCATCATCATCATCATCATCATCATCATCATCATCATCATCATCATCATGTTCAAAGCTGATTGCCTCTCTGAGTAGTGCCCTGCCTACATACCCAATACCTTGCATATTTATGGGATTTGCCCTTTCTGTTCACAAGGAATTTGGTGTTTTTCAGAGCATGTCCTACACATAAAGCAGTTGAGAGTATCGAGCCTTTAATCTTTGGAGCTTTAGAGCCTCACATCCCTGTTGTACTGCCTCGTCTCCCAAAACTCCGCCCTCCTCAGGCTCCATCTGCAAAACTTCAGGAATTCAGCAAGCTAGAGTTGGCAACCCGAACTTGGCTAGCATTTTAATAGTTTTACTCCTGGCAGAGCAAGTTCACATAAATGATTGCAAGTGATTGCAGAACTTTAAACAGACCCGCATAATGAGTGCAAAAAATTCAGGAAATCCTAATGCAAGCAAGCCAGGAAAGTTAAGAAACTGTTAATTAGATCAGTGAAAAACTGAGGTGTTGTTTTTGAACTTGAATGACAGCTTCTTAAAAATGGGGACAGGTGTAAGGATTTTTAAAAGGCGCCGAGAATTGTTTTGTAGAGAGATGGTTCCCGTTCTTTGACAGTGTTTCAAATAAGGCAAATGCCGACAATGTTGTACCAAATAAGTATGTTGATTTTTGTATTTTATTGAAAATTATGTTTTTATGTTGAGTGTGTTACATGTTGTATTATATTTTTTAAGTTATATGTTTATTATTGTATTTTTGGAAAAAATTATGAAAAGGTTATTTTTTTAAAAAAGAATGCACCATGAGTTACATATATTCCACCTTCTAATAATCTGACTTCCTTTTATTTCTGAAGTCTAAAATATAGTCAAGTGTCCTGAATTATATTCTAAACAAGGGAATCTTCCTAGAACATGCAAACATTCTTACAAGTGTTTCAATATGTTGGGAGGTCTGTCCTTGCTGACTGCCTAGGGTTTTTTATTGTATGTGTACTTTGTATTATCTCCTGCCAACCTAGCAGTTCGAAAGCAAGAAATTGCAAGTAGATAAATAGGTACCACTTCGGTGGGAAGGTATCAGCGTTCCGTGCGCCTTGGTGTTTAGTCATGCCGGCCACATGACCAAGGAAACGTCTTCGGACAGCGCTGGCTCTTCGGCTTGGAAATAGAGATGAGCACCGCAACCCTAGAGTCGGACTCGACTGGCTTTCAAGCAAGGGGGCCTTTACCTTTTACTTTGTATTATACATCCAAGCCTAGTGCATAAAACAGGAATTTCAGAATCCAGAGTGTTTCAACTATTTCTGAAAATATTGCTGATACCAAATACACTTCCTAGAGTGCTAAGCCTTCATATATTTTGTTTAAATGTTCTTTGCTAATAAGAATACTGTAAATAAAATATATACCAGCTGATCATGAAATATGCAGTTTTGAGGTGTTCTGTTGTATTGTACTTTATTTAGAGAGCACAAAGCTAAAGGTGTTCTGTTGTATTGTACTTTATTTAGAGAGCACAAAGCTAAAGAATATTTTGTTTATTTCTAGTTCAATGTTACAGCTATTTGTCTTCCAAAGAGCTAATTACCGATATCACCTGAGGCTCTTGAAATGCATTATTAATGCATTGCTTACTGCTGAGAAAATACTGATGTGCACCATAGCTTAGATGTCTGTTTTCCAAAAATGCAATCCTTGAGTTATACCCTTCTATATCCACTGAAGTCAATGGGCTTAGAAGAATGTAAAACTGCTCAGGATTGCATAGCAAATCCCCTGAAGTGAATTAATGTAAGGTAAGAAGAAAAACAGTGCGATTCAAATAGTGTTCTCCTATCATCACCATAGCATTCCTATCTGATATATATATAAACACCCTAATGTATTGGCACTTTTTAGCTCTCCCATTGGCTGTGCTGTGTACTCCATCAGCCATTGGCCCATCAACTGCCACTCAAGAGTATTCACATGCCATTGGCTGGGTGATGGGTCCACTTCTCTCTCCTACCCACTGCCAACCTGGCCACTGTTCCCTCTCAGAATAAACTGCCAAAATGGCTGTCTCTCCTGATGAAGATGCTTCTCCTGCTGCTTGGCTCCTCCGTGACTGGCTGGCTACTGAGATGCAGAGCGGCTGTCAAACCATTTTCTTCTCCTCCTGCTGTGGGGCTAACTTTTCCCTCTATGGCTGTTGCTAGGCAACCACGCTTGGTTCTGTCAGTAAAAAGACAGGCAGTGGGAGGCCCTTTCCAGGCTTACTTTGGACTTTGTGGGGAACTCATTGGGGCCAGTCCGGGTTGCCAGCTCCAGGTTGGGAAATTCCTGGAGAAATTCCTACAGAAGCCAGAGTTTGGGGAGAGGAGAGGCCTCAGCTAAATAGAATGCCATAGAGTCCAGCCACCAATGCAGTTATTTTCTCCAAGGGGAGAGAGAGATCTGTTGTCTGGAGTTCAGTTGTGATACCAGGTGATACCATAGCCAGTGTGGCATAGCAGTTAGCGCTTTAGAGCAGGGTCTGCGAGACCTAGGTTATTGCTGTGGAAGCTGAGTGGGTGATTTTGGACCAGTCACAGACTTTCAGCCTTAGCTACCTCACAGGGTTCTTGTGCAGATCAAAAGGGGAAGAGGAGAATGATGTAAGCTGCTTTGGCCCCCAGTGTGGAGGAAAAACTATACTTTTCCTCCTGGGGAACCATTGTTGCCAATCCCCAGGTGAGGGCTGGAGATCACTAGGAATTACAACTGATCTCCAGATGGCAGAGATCAGTTTCCCTGGAGAAAATGGTAGACTCTGTGTCATTATACTCTGCTAAGGTGCTCATCCCATGACAGCCAGTGTGACGTAGCAGTTAGTGCTTCAGAGGAGGGTCTGCCAGACCCAGGTTCTTCCTGTGGAAGCTGATTGGTTGATTTAAGACCACTCACAGACTTTCAGCCTAACCTACCTCACAGGGTTGTTGTGCAGATCAAAAGGGAGAGAGGAGAATGATGTGAGCTTCTTTGGTCCCCACTGTGGAGAAAGACTGTACTCTTCCTAGGTAAAGGCTGCAGGGAGGGGGGAGGAGATGGAAAGCAGTAGTCAGGGGGCAGATAAAGGTAGGCTGGTGGTTGGCTGGGAAGAAGATAGGGTTTCCACCTCCAGGTTGGGAAATTCCTGGAGATTTGAGGAGTGAAGCCTGAAGATGGTCGGGTTTGAGGAGGGGTGAGACCTCAGACTGGTACAATGCCATAGACTCCACCCTCCAAACCAGCCATTTCCTCCTGGGGAACCATTGTTACCAATCTCCAGGTGAGGTCTGGAGATGACTCAGAATTACAACTGTTGTTCAGATGGCAGAGATCAATTCCCGTGGAGAAAACGGTGGACTTTGTGTCATTATACCCTGCTGAGGTTGCCACAGCAAATTGACACTGAGTGCCCAAGGCTGGGACACCTGCCCAGAGTCTCTTTCTAGAGCTCGTTGTATTTATTTCCACAACAGGCTTTATTCCTAGTTGTTAATAATTTATTTAATACATAACATGTGTTAAATGCTACACAGAGCATTGGATGTCAGATGATCACAGATAAGAGGGACCACAAGCTGGGACCCAGACTCACCCCAGGGTCTTGTTTGTAGTGCTGTAGGAAGGGGCCCTTGCCAGGTGGAGAGAGCAGGGCAGTGACAAGCATGGGAAGCTGATACCTGCCCTATCCAACACTGGCTTTCTCAGTGAGGCTGGATGTCTGGGTGGGCGGGGGTGCCCCAGCTGCTGCTTAGGACACTGTGCTGCCCCCACCCATCATCTCACCAGTGTCAGAAGAATTGTTTCTGATGACCAGTGAACCACAGCTGGGGATTTGGAGGGGTGGATGCTTCCTCAAGCTTCACTGCATGCTGCAAGGCAGGAGGGGGGTTGTGCCAAGGGAGGCCACCGCACATCACCACTGACCCCAACCTTGACCTCAGTATGGCTACCCGGCAGGATGAGCACCCCTGAAGCCCCACTACTACTATCACACTAATGGCTGATGGCACCTGTCTTTCCTTTGGCAGTGGCAATCCTGGAACATGGGTGGCCCTCTCGATTCCTGTTAACAGTGCCTCTCAATACTGTCTCCACTTAGAAGGGTTTTGTGACCAGGCTTTACTTTTTACAGCTTGGGGCCATGATAGAAAGGGTGAAAGGGTTTTTTTGCTGTATGGGGCCGCTGCACATTGCTGCTGCTCCCAGCCCTCAGTGTATCTACCAGTGGGACAAGCACCCCCCTCGAAGCCCGACCCCCTCTCACACTGACAGCAGCACTGGCTTGTGTCAAACAGGGGGCTGTGAGCCTGTGTCTACCCTTGTGGTGGGCCCATGGCTGACCCTTGATGCACTAGCGGAGGTGCCCAGGTTTGGTCTTCGGCATCCCCCACCCCATATAGAGTTACACTACAGTTTGGTGTAGTGGTTAAGTGAGTGGACTCTAATCAGGGAGAACCAGGTTTGATTCCCCACTCCTCCACTTGCACCTGCTGGATGACCTTGGACAAGCCATAGTTCTGATAAGAGCTGTTCTTGAAAAAGAGCAGTTTCTGTCAAGAGCTCTCTCAGGCCCACCTACCTCTCAGGGTGTCTGTTGTGGGGAGGGGAAGGGAAAGGAATTTGTAAGCCGCTCTGAGACTCCTTTGGGTAGTGAAGGGCGGGGTATAAATCCAATCTCTTCTCTTCTTCTCTTCTTCTAAAGAGGCAGACACCCTGTTGGAGCAGTTAGGTAAGGGATCTTAGGGACAGGAAGGGATCTTAGGATCAGGAAGCAATTAGGTAGGTAGATCAATGCTCTTTGAGGGGGATAGGCAGTTAGGTTTGAGGGACAGGGTTACACATAGAGAGATGGTAAGGGATCTTGAAGGTTCATCATGGAGAAGGAGCAGTGAAAAAGCACATGCTTGCCTTGCAGAGGGCCCCAAGGTCTAGGATCTGGGGGGGGGGCTTCATGCAGCAGGCCCCAGGAGCATAGATTCTGAGAACAAAGTTAGAGTCCAGTGGCCTTTTAGGACCAACAAAGCTTTATTCAAGTTCTGAGCTTTCATGGGCATGCACACTTCTTCAGTTACATTAAAACAAATGTTAACAGTTCCTATATAGATCCCTCTACATAGGTAGGTCCTGAGTGTTATGGCCAGTCTTGTCCATCAATACATCCTTCGTGGTAAGAAGGGTCTGATTCAGTATAAGGGAAGGGTGAACCAGCTTCCTCCTCCCCAGGGATGCAGGAATTGATTGATGCCCCCCCCCACTCATTAACGATCTTTTCCTGAGTACAGAGCAACATGCCTTCCAAAAGGCCTATTCGTTGGGTAGTGGCAGCATCCTCTACACCAACGCCTGCATGGGCCTCTAGCAAGAAGGCTTCTGCCCCTGTGGCTGCCTCTTCATTGAAATAGGCTCCTTCTCCCACAACCGCTTCTGCCACCATGGCTGCCTCCTTTGGTCAACATAGGTCTCAGGGCAGAGGGGACTGACAACACCCTACAAGGCATCTCCTGGGTGTTGGAAATTCTCTCAGAGATGGTGGTTGGTGACCAGTGGAGGAAGCATGGCAGGAGGTCCAAAGACTCAGATGGTGGGTCCCGTCAAGGGCAACAGAGGTGTTGCATTGATGATCAGGCAAGCAGACATCAACAGGGCCGGTCTCCCTCTTCAGACTCTGAGTCTGGGTCTTCACCCAGTCCCAGTAGGTCTCACAGCAGCAGTTGAGAGTCTGCTGCAAAAGGGAAGGGAAGGTGTAGGAAAGGGGAAGCGTAGGAGGAAGGACACAGCTTCATGTTCATGGGCAGAGTCTGACAATGACCCTCCATTGGGTAAGTCCTCTTTGGAAGTGGAGAAGGGGACAATAGTCGGCCTAAAACTGAGTACTGGACAGAGGTAGCACATGATTTGGCCTTGCCAGTCTGGGCAATACAATGCAGGCAGGATAGGTCTCAAACTGCTGGGGGCCCAGGGGACGTTTGGAGTGGTTGTGAGGGTTCAGATCCCTCTACCATTGAATCCATGGTTGGGGATGCTGAGGATTCTCAAGGTATTAATCTCTTGGACAGGATCAGGGATAAGATTTTGGATGGTTTCCACGTTGACATTTTCACTCTGCTTAAATCCAAGGGGGATGACAGGTGCACCAGAAAGGCAAAAAGGGAGACGGCTGGGCCGTTTGTGACTCTGCCTTTTCCAGACCTCTGAGTCTTACAGTTGGGGGTGGCCCCAAAGAAAACCCCTGGTGCGTTTAGACTCACCCGCCACCTTTCGTATCCAAAAGGGGTCTCCCGTTAATGACATCACCCCCCCAAGCTGTGTTCAGTGAAATATGTGTCATTCGATCACACTGTGATGCTGGTCAGGGCTTGCAGCCCGGGGCACTCATGGTGAAATATGACATTCAGTTGAACTTTAGCTTGCTTCCAGTTTATCCTTGGGACATCTGCCTGCTCAGTTTCAAGTTTCAGGGTTTCTGGCACATGGATAATCAATTAATCAGAGCCAAAAGGTCCTCAATTATATCATTACTTACTGGACCAGTATTGGAAGATATACAACAGTAACATCTTTTACCACCTGTGCATATGTACTGGACACATGATTTATTCCAAAGAACGGCTCATAAACATTCCTGTCTAGTGTCTATTAATCTTGCTTTGGAACATTCCTTTTTTGGTCTGGTATTGACATCTTTTTTGCCAGTTCTTTGTAACATGTGCCTATTTATACCTCAAATTGTTTGACCTCTCAAAAAAAGGCCTTATTGGACCAAAACACATTAGGTCACAATAAGTGGTCCTTGTGTGTATGCCATTTGTACTTTTTAACAAGGCTTTAATTAGGTCCTTATATGTTTTTTAACTTTTCTCAAAATAAATACAGTTGCTTTTATTTATAACATGCATATATGGGGTTTTAAATATTGGCCCTCTACTAGGTTTCTTTCTTACCTTTTCAGTTCTTGATTCAATTTTATTGATTTCCCCCCCCCTCCCTGTGTCTTTGGGGCTCCTGGATTCACCATCCGGACATTTCACTTCAGCTGGATGCCCTATTTCTACCAGATGGGGCTCACTTATCCCACTGGGGAATGGATATCTGGCTGCATGGTATTACGGTTTGGCTCTTTTGGTATCAGCATGGGGCCGGATCCTTTTCTCAGGAAAGCCGTCCTGCATGCTCATTTTCCTGAGTGTGGGGGGTCCCCTTAAAGAATCTTGGCATTAAGGCTGAGTGGTAAGCCCAGCCTGAGGGCACTGCCAGGGATTACCTTCATGCTCAGGTGGCAGGGGAGGCCACCTCGGGGCAATCACCCTGGTGGGATCCAGATACCTGCCATACCAGGGTTTCTAGCAGATCATCAACTGGCAGGCAGGTGAGTTGATGAACAGGATCTGGTACCATATGCTGTGCCAAAGCATAGTACAGCTGTAACCAATAAAATTGTGGCCCATTTTATTCCAGCTTTTCTGGGGGGGGGGAACCCTGTTGAGTGTGTGTTATTTCAACTGGGGGTTGTAATGGTTAGTAGTTAATGGTCCCGGTCATATGGGCTGGATAATGCGGGGGGGAGGCGTGGCTATTAGCACCGTCGCAATTTGATGCACCCCAGCGCGATCAGATGCAACGGCATTGTTTCCTCGGGCGGTTGTTTCCAGCGCGCTCCAACCAGGAAGCAGGGACGTGAGAGGAGCGCGCTGGGGCGATCAGATGGAGAGCGTCTGTCTGCAGCCCGCCGCAACCATTTAATACTGGAGTTTCCCAGGTACTTTTAAACTCCGCATCTTTGGCCAGACGATACCGGTTGGCCATGGGTGTGCCATGCTTGCCAGATGTGGCGGTGTGATCGTGCCCATATAATCCGCATGGCATTCGTGGCTCTCCCGCGGCAAACTCTGCATGTGATCGGAGCCAACATATGGTATGGGTTTTAATGGGTTATTAGTTAGCAGTTGGGTGTGGAAGGGAACCCCTCACCTGGGGTGCCTGCCTCTCCCCTCCCCTTGACGCTGGGGCTGCAAGTCCAGATTACATAAATAAAGCAATGACATTGAAAACCGCTATAACTTAAGGACCAGGCTTTGGATAAGAACCCCAGAATGCAACTGGGACCCCTCCATAGATCTCCCTGGATGAGCACAGCATTTTTGTTATTTCTTAATTTGGTCTTCCTCAGACTTTGGAATAAAGAAATGTAGTGGCTGAATCTTGAAAGGCAGGGGGAGTATTGGTGGTCTGAGGCTTTTTCCCACTTCAAAATGAAGGAAGGACATCAAATGACAATTTCCCTAGGAACACATCTAATGACCTCCCTCTATCCACAGTGATAGTAGTGTCTCAATTAATTGATTTCCTTATAATTCAAAAACACAACTTGGTCTCTCAGGTTGATATTTTTATGCTTTGAACTATGTTTTTACTCCAGGACCTTATCACACAAAATGGATACAATATAACATGCTTTATTATTCTTTTTGAATTATAAATTCCATCAAATAGACATTGGTCCCCCATTGTCTCCCTCCCTGAGCAAATTTCCCCTCTTAGTCGTTGTCCATCTAGTGAACCAATGAGTTTTAAAACTTTTGGCTGTGACCCAATCCCATTTTGAGAAACATCTTATTTCCCTCTCTAATCACACCTTTTGCATATAGCCTCAGGGACCCCTGCTGTTCCAACTCAGGAATCCAACCAAAGTGGTCCCAACATTGTTGGTTCCAACGTCAGTTCCAGCATGCCAGGCACACAGCGAACATTTTTTTACATCAATTACTGCTCCTGCGATGCAGTGCAGGAGTTTGTGAGCTGGTTCCCATCCTGTTTCCATCATTTCACCCATCTCTCCCAGCTAAACTTTCTTGGATGTCATCTTTTGGACAGGTGTGGTGATCGCGCCGGGGCGCGGCATTCCCCTCTGGTCCCTCGTTTACCTGCCGGCACCGGGGAAAGGACCTGTGGTGTGCCACCAGCGCATCTGATTGCATAATTGCGCATCAAACTGCGCCGGGGCAATTAGGGTAAGTGAACGGGGGGCACCTGTGTGCATACTTTTACTTACCATGGCTGTGGCAACTGAGCATGGTTCAGTTGTACACAAATCAAGTGATATACATCAATGTATATTCATAACACATACCTTGCCCCTTAAAAGTAGTGAACAGGCTTCCACCTAGAAGTATGGATGATTCCATAAAGAATCATTTTTCAAGTAGTCTGTTTGGCCATTTGCGCCTTAAAGCTATAGACATCCAAAGCTGCCGAGTAACAGCTTTGATTAATATTTGTTTCCTTGTTCACTTACAAAATTCCTTGTTCACTTACATGAACCTTCACTTAAATCAAGCTTACTTCGCTTAAATCAAGCTTTTTTCACTCTCTAAAAGTCTTGGAATTTTGTAAAGGTGTACTTCTTTTTGTATGACTGGTCTAAGGACTGTAGAAATAAACTAAACTAAAAACTCTCTAAAAGTGAAGACATCCAAACTATGCAGCATTGCTGTTTCTGAATAGTTCTTCCATTGTGACTACAGAGTAGAACCAATGAGAGTTTTTGTCTAAAACATCAGCATAAATTATGTATCCTAAATGCAAAGCAAATTCCGCACTCACAAATCCACTATCAGTTATTTATTAATTATGCATATCACCTCCAACAGATTTCAATAATTACTCCAGCTTTAAAAGATGATCCTATCTATATTTGATCAGTATGGAAGCAAAACATACATTAATCATATTGATGTCATTCTACTAATTCCTTCAGCATTAAAAAAAATACCTCTAACAACTCTTGTTAGCATCAAAAAATTATTACTGTTTTCAAATGTATGGAAATATACAGAGTTATGACTTCAGTGGATTTCCAGTCATTTAGATCATAACTAGCTCTTTGAGGAAATGAAAACAAAGAGCAAAACTTCTAATTTATTATTTATAATGTTTAAAAATGTATATAAAGGACAGTACAAGATATGCAGCACCAAAGAACTTTAAAAAGCCTCCAAACTGAAGAAAAGTTAAATGGGTTATAGAAAACCTCTTGCCAGTACAGAGGAACAGCAAATTTACCACACTTTCAACAAAACAACAACAACAACAAAAACACTTAACTTCTCAAGACAAGGTTTGTGGTGTTCAAAATATGTCTGTTTTGTTTTTAAAATCTCAGTTGTTTTCCAACAAAAAAGGTCAACATAGCAAAATTTAATAGATTTTTCCATAAAGTCAAAAACATACATGATAAAAGTATCAAAATATATTTTCCCCCCTCCCAGGTGATCCTACAGTAGGTGTTGATTCCTAGCTCACATGAGCTTAGTTCCAAAGAGCTCCTTTAGATGAACACAAATAATTGGGATTGGCTTACATGGCAGTTATAGATTCAAAATTCCCACTGCCATTTTTCTTTGGCAATGCAAAACATCAGTATCTGATGGAAATGCTTGGGGGGGAAACGAGTTACAAGAAAATATCTCTGGGTGTACAAAGCTTAACAATTATGACTCAACCAGGTTTGAACACAACATACCATTATTGATCTCAGACTTTCCTATTGACTCATATTTGTTAAAAAGGATATGACTTGGGTTATGATGGCTCTTTAAACTACTGTTATCCCATGGAAGCTGCTGTCTGTAAAATGTTCTACATGGGTCAAAGTCTACGGGTGTGTGTGTGTGTGTGTGTGTTAGGCCTAGGAATCATTCCCACCTATTGGCGTTCTCATTCACAGAATTCATTCACGTAAAATCTCCTCAAATTTTGCTTAGGGCCTCAGTGCTCTCTGTTACCATTTTCCAGCAAGCCCACAAGGAAATACTCATGGGAAATTAAGGGTAACCACAGCTCATGTGTTTTCATTCCACTCTGCAAAATGACCTTTGCTTCAGAGGGAGTAGGCAGCACGCATGAGTAGAAAAGCTATTGACATAGTAGCTTCAAATAAAACACGTGGCATGGGGGTCACTTGCATGGTACTATGGAAGGGAATGGGGAACTTTCAAATCTCTAGAGCCACC
>NW_015170407.1:30694-46371 GCF_001447785.1 Gekko japonicus
GAACTAAGCACTCGGTCCTAACAGAACAGCCTGTCCATTAAATGATCAAATATTTCTGAACCTCTACTACTTGTTCTACACAATAAAACCTGTGTCATTACATCCAGATTTGAATGTTCCCTTCTGGGAGTTTCCAGGTTTACTGTAAATTTTGGCTTTATCTCTACCCTTGCTGAAGTCCTTAGTAAGTTACTACCACCCCTTTTCCTGTATAAATAAACAAATAAACTTTGGAAACTAGGACAAAGCTCATCCACAGCCTTCTTAGACAAATGGGATAGGTAACATAATCCAGCACCAAACTTCCTGCATTATAGTTTCCTAGCAGCTATATCTTTCAACAGAGTACTGAGTAAGTGACTGATATTTCTCTACAGCTGCTGGGAACTGAGAAAAATTATTGTTCCTTTGGGATAAGTAAGCTAAGTGCAAAGCACTGAAAAGAAGACTGGCACAAGAAGTATGGCCCCTAACTATAGGACTGGAAGTACTGCATATGAATGATTTGTTTTCTTTTCCTTTTTTCATGGATGGGGCACTGTAATAGTTCAGATATTCTCCATATCCAAAATCTGTCTCCATCTCTGATCTCAAATACTCCATGTTAAAGTTCTGTTTTCTTATAAATGAAGAGGCTCTAAATAGAAAATACATTTTGACAAGGATCTATGTTTATCAAGAAGGCAGGAGGAATTTAAAAAAATCCACATTATACACATCAGTAATAGCATAGCAGCACCCTCCCATCTAGGCCTCTGCCCTTTTCCATTCTCCTTCAACTTGGTTAAGTCAGAAAAAAGTTATTAAGGAAGGAAAATGGAAGACTCCCAGTAGTCACTGTGAAGTCTCCCCACTCCCCAGACAAAGATTCTTAATGGGGCCTTTCATACCACCCCAACTCAACTCAGACTTCATAAGGAAATTGATCACATGACATGCCCAACGCCATGGGCCCCCAGAATGATCAGGGGCTTAGAATTTTTCTAAATTTTGGCCTATGGTTACCAACCTCTAGGTGTGGCTTGGAGTTCTACTGAAATTACAACTGATCTCCAGATAGGTTTGCTAATGTCACTTACCTCTTCCGCGGGGGATTCCCGGGTGGCTCCCAGAGCGCGTGCGCCGCATGCACGTCACCAGGAAGTGAAATTATGACACCAGGCACGCTGGGGGCGGGGCCATGACCATACAAGGGAAAACCATAGAGTTTCCCCTTGTATGGCCGTGGCCCCGCCCCCAGCATGCCCGCGTCACCTCCTGGTGACGTGCACGTCGGGGAGGAGTTCCCCCCGGGGCCCGATCCAGCGGTACTGGGGAATGGGCCTCTGGGGTGGGGGTTTCCCTGCCCCCTGGGGGGACTTGGGATCCCTATCTCCAGATAAGGATACCAGACTCCAGGTGGGACCTGGGGATCCCCTGGAATAACAGCATATCTCCATACTATGCAGATCAGTTCCCCTGGAGAAAACGGATGCTTTGGAGAGTGGACTCTATGGCATTGTACCCCACTGAGGTCCCTGTCCTCCCTAGGCTTCATCTCCAAATATCCAGGCATTTCCCAACCTGGATCTTGCAACCATATCTCCCCATCCCCTGCCGGAGACCAGGCGAGACCTGGCACTGGATCTTCAGACTACAGAGATCACTTCCCCAAGGAAATGGCAACTTTTGAAAGCAGATGCTATTCTATGGCGTCCCCATGGAGCTGTCTCCATTCCCTAAGCTCTGCCCTCCATTGGCACTATGTCCAGATCTCCAGGAATTTCCCACGCTGGGGTTGGCAACCCTACTTTGGACATTTTATAGCATGCCTTGTTCTGTTTTATAGCACTGTTTTCTATTTGTTATCCAATTGTTATTGCATCACTTGCTGTATGTCCTTTACTGTTTTTGTTGCCTTGCTTTAAAACTTTGCAATCCTCCTTGAGTCTCAGCAAGCAAGACAGACGATAAAATACATAAGGAAATAAATAAATGCAACATGCAATGGTTTTGAACCATTCCAAGCTGATGGCTCGGACTCAGGTTCAGGTATCTCTAAATTTGGGGATTTTCCAATTCCCTTCCCTGTTTCTGAAAACCTTCTTATTCCTTTTTCAGTGAAGACAAATCAGAAGAATCACTTTTGGATTTTCCTGGAAGTTTCCCAAGATTATAGTGTGAAACGTCATGGCATCCTGTGCTGTAGCCACCCAGAAAGAGTGCAAAGTATCGTATGTGAATGAGATAGTAGAAATCTGCTCTTCCCAGAGTCTTTTTTTATTCAAACCCGACCAACAATTGATGGTCTAACCATGCAGAATGGTACACAATGTACCTGAATTATGATATCATATTAATTTAATTTCACATTTCCTTTTTCTCTGCTTGCTCTTGAAAGGTATTGCACTGTCCAGGCTTTAAAGACAGCACCTATCTAAAACTGACAAATAAAGTCATGGCTATATTTCACCATGGCACTGAAGTGGAAAACAAGTATCTCTCAAATTCTTAACATGTTTATAACATTTATGTCCTTCAAAACCTACAATAAGTCATTGGACCTGATGTTGCCTCGAGAGAGCACTATGTAAAAATGGGAATAAATGATGGTTAATTGCTACCTTACCCTCCTAGAGACTATTACGGGATCATGCTTCCCATTATTCTGTTAACATTTGAAGCATCCTCTAAACATTACAAATCTAACCTAAAATAACATGCAATCTAAAATAACATGCAGCCAATCCCCAATGGTTGTATATAAGACTCAGTCCTATACAGCATGACCATCCCCCAGGTGAATACAGTCCAGCATTCATGGTCTGCTAGCTGCCTGACAATAAGAAATGCTTTCAAAATTCTCTTCATTCAGTTGTCTGCCTTACCTTTTGGAATCAAAATTACCTGATCTTCTATGGTAAAAAGGGGATTAATGAATGCTAATTATCAATGTTTATAATAATTAAGGATAGATTACATTTGGCCAAGAAGTTGTCATGTGTGTCCCCCAAAGTACCTGTTAAACAACATGTGGTGGTATTAGATTATATACTACTTTTCAGATTGAATCCTGAGCCATAGGACACCCAAAGAGCAGTTTAGGCACAGTTCCAACCTTTTAAAAACCATGGAAACCAGGTTGATCAAGGCCTTTGTGTAAGTGTTTTGGGAGAACACTTTTGCAATTCTGCCATTTGGGAACTGCAGGGAAAGCAACCATTTTAGTTTTCCTGAGATTTCCCAGTATCTCCTAAGCTTGGACGGGGGGGGGGGGATTCTTCAGGAAAACCATGATGAGGTCTTTAAAAAGAATTTGATATTTTTCTAATGTGGTATCATCTTAATACTATGTAGGACATGAAACCTTTATTAAAATCAATAGCTGCAAAATGTGCCTAACTTATAATGACGTTATAACAAAGTTATTTTAATAAAGTTTAAGAGACTTAGCATTCTAGCTGTCATAATTCCATGGCAATGTAGATGGTATCCCTATTTTAGGAGATAGAAGACTTAAAAATCCACCAGTCTTCCCATGCACAGAACATTAGAGCACTCCTTAAAATTAAGAAGTGGGCTCAGGCTATAAATAGCCCTGCCTGACATGTAAATGCCCCTGATGTGGAGAAGCATGAAGGGACATATTGATATATGTTCCTTCAGACAGCTGCCCTGTTGGATCGTCTATCAAATGCCATGTTGATATAATGAAGTTATAACAAAGTTATTTTAATAAAGTTTAAGAGACTTAGCATTCTAGCTGGCATAATTCCATGGCTATGTAGATGGTATCCCTGTTTTAGAAGACTTAAAAAAACCACCAGTCTTCCCATGCACAGAACATTAGAGCACTCCTTAAAATTAAGAAGTGGGCTCAGGCTATAAATAGCCCTGCCTGGCATGTAAATGCCCCTGATGTGGAGAAGCATGAAGGGACATATTGATATATGTTCCTTCAGACAGCTGCCCTGTTGGATCGTCTATCAAATGCCATGTTGAACAGTTTTGCACATGTGCAGTAACTGATTCCACAGGGTTCCAAGTCAAGTTGCTCCATATGCTGCAGAGTCTTGACTATGTGAAGATAAACAATCATACAAGTTCTTTGTCATCACAAGACAAGAGCCCCTCAGTTACCTTAAGTATGATAGGTCTTGCGTGCGTGTGCGCGCACACATGGTAACTACAGTTCTCTTGTGGCTGTGAGTGAATAATAGGCCACACCCAACAGCAGAAACTCATTAGCATATTGGGCCACACCCCTGACACACAGCTTATTAGCACATTAGGCCGCACCCCCATGTTACCAGAAGTGTGGTCATCCAGCCACACCCACCTTTTGCTTCTTATTCTGTTTACCTTGTTTGTTGTCAAAACCCAGGGCTTTTTTTGTAGCAGGAACTTCTTTGCATGTTAGGCCACACACACCCTTAATGTAGCCAATCCTAATGAGTTTCTGCTGTTGGGTGTGGCCTATTATGCTAATGAGTTCCTGCTGGGCGTGGCCAACTCAGGAGCCAGCCGGAACTCCGTTCCAGTATGTTCCTGCCCAAAAATAGCCCTGGGCCCGTTAATGATCACCAATGGGTTTAGAATGGTTTAAATCTGCTTAGTATTCTATTAAGACATTTTATTTTTTATAATGGCTTCTAAATTGTGAGCCTATGTTGGCTTGATCCTAACTAACCCCCCTCCCCACTGTAAATCTGTTCTTTGACATGCTGATTGCTAAGCAACCTTATCTCAGTAAAGGTCTGTTCCATCCCTATCTCCCATGAATGCATGTAGAGGATATGTTTTCTTTTTCTACCTAGAAAAAATGTAAGATGTACTCTGAAAAAAGGGTAAAAGTTAATTATGGTCCTGTTCAGACGAGGGGTTTTGGTCCGGGAGCGAGACAGAACGGGGGCGGATCAAACGGGCATGATCCCACGGCAACATCTGGGCATTGTTGCCTGCCCGTCTCCGATCCGTCTCTCCCGGCCGAAAACCCGCACCAAAAAGAACCACCTAACCTGGGTGGTTCATCCGATTGAAGCGCCTCAAGCCGGCCGTGGGATCGGCCGGTGCGTCCTTGTGCCAGCACATCCTGGCCCCCGGCCGAACTGCGCATGCTCGAGCATGCGCAGTTCGGCAGCCTCCCCCTCCCACTCGCCTCTTCCTCCCCGGCATCTGATCATGCCGGGGAGCAAAGGCGCACAGCTAACGGGATCCGTGGGATCCCGCCGCGGCGTTTCTTTTCTGGCACGGCTTTTAAAAGCCGCGCTTTGCCTCGTGTTTTCCCTGCCGTGCAGCAGGGGCCTATGTTTAGGGATGGAATAGACCCTGTCCTTTTGTCTATTTTATCCTATAAAATAAGAACTTTGAATCTTGTTCAGAATGCCAGCTTGCTCTCTTTTGCTTGCATCAGATGACCATGTTATTGCCTAAAGCCTTGAGTGAATCTTTCTTTCCCAGGTAGATCTCTGGAAAAGGGAGGGTTATACTAGGATTTTGAAAAGTATCCTAGCATCTTCATCACTAGCATGTTTTGTGTGAGCCAAAGTAGACATGACATTTTTCAACAGTTTATGTTCAGGTTCCTCAGACCTGATTTGCTTTCCCTGCAGGCACACAACAACTTTGGAGAGCTCACTTTTAAAGCCCCACGGGGCCCACCTGAGCTCAAGATCATGTTCTGGAGGTACGAAGGACTTCTGCCTTCCCGCTTGCAATTTCCCCAACCTGCAATGGCCCCAGGGAAGCATTATTTGCCCCATGCAGCTCCCCTCCATCAAGGCTGTTTCAAACTGGGGAAACAATGTGGCAAAGGCAGAAGCCCCTCCTCCTCCCATGTCACAATTCTGGCTAAATTGGGATCCTTTAAAAGCAAGTTCCTTGCAGCATTGTGTCTGGGTTCCCTGACACATTAAAAACCATCATGTCTAGTCTGGGCCTTAAAACTGTGGCAAACAATAAACAGGGAAGCAGCAGTGGAAAGGGGAAGCAGTGTGATCACACGTGCACAATTGTCTTTCTTGCACTGTTTCACATGTGTGAACTGTTCAAACCCAAGCACACAGCTTGGCATTATATATATGCCATATAAATTAATTTAATCAGTGCAGTCTATTACTGCAAGCTTGTAATACAACACAAAGCTGCAATAAGGAAAGCAAGGATGGCAATTCCGTACAAAGTAATTTTGTATAAAGTAATTTATATTCCCATAGGACATGCTGATTCTTTAATCTTATCCTACACTGCCTTTGGCCAGTAAGCTGGATATGTTACTATTATGACCATTATTGCTGATGCGAGTACTTTTAAAACTTCACATTCTTTATTTTTCTACTATGTGAGATACAAAGACACATGGATTAAATAAATTATGGTCTGATAGTTATCCTTCTCTGTCTCTCTAAAAGTGCAGTTGCTGGCTGGCCAACCAAGAAGCTTATATTTTTCTAACTAAGCATTCCTGATAAACTCCTGCTTTTATTTTATTTGCCCTTTTTGACATATTTAACCTGATTTTTGTTGTTGTTCAGTCGCACAGTCGAGTGAACAACTCGAGTGAACAACTCTTCGCGACCCCATGAACCAGATCACGCCAGGCCCTCCTGTCTTCCGCCGTCCTCTGAAGTTGGCTCAATTTCATGTTTGTTGCATCTATGACACTGTCTAACCATCTCATCCTTTGCCGTCCCCGTCTTCTTTGACCTTCAATCTTTCCCAGCATCAGGGTCTTCTCCAGTGAGTGCTCCCTTCTCATTTGGTGGCCAAAGTATTTGAGCTTCAGTTTCATTATCTGGCCTTCCAGGGAACAGTCAGGGTTGATTTCTTTGAGGATTGACTGATTTGATCTCCTTGCAGTCCAAGGAACTCTCAAGAGTCTTCTCCAGCACCATAGTTCAAAAGAATCTATTCTTCGGCGCTCGGCCTTCCTTATAGTCCAACTCTCGCAGCCATACATGACTACTGGGAATACCATTGCTTGGACCATGCAGACTTTTGTTGGCAGGGTGATGTCTCTACTTTTTATCATGCTGTTGAGGTTCGCCATCGCTTTCCAATAAGCAAGGTGACAATATACATCCTTGTCGTACTCCTTTTCCTATGCGAAACCAATCAGTTGTTCCATATCCGGTTCTAACTGTCGCTTCTTGACCCTTATACAGGTTTCTCAAGAACCTGATACTTACACAAAATTAAGGAGTACTCATGAATGTGATAAAGACAAATGTTTTCCCTTGCAAATTTGAGATGTCTGAACTTTAGAAAAGTTCCCGAGGCTTTTTCAAATGTGGGAGTCTAAAGCCTTTCTCTATTAAGACCAAAGATCTTCAGCCAGGTCCTAGTCATTTCCCTACGTGCTTTCTCAAAACAGGTACTGTCAGAAACAGTAATATCATGTAGGGGCTGAAAAGCAAATAGGTTGCAATTTGTGAAGTACAGAACCATGTAAATTTTAATGGCGATGTGGCATTATTTTCCAGTGCAACTAAGCTCATGGTATTTGAGAAATGGCTTTCAAACAACAAAACCTACTGCACCATAAAAATCCAAAAAAAATACTGCAGTGTTTGCAGGCAGGAACATTTCCAATATCTTGTGAGGAAGGTTTTTCTGCAGTGAGTGCAACATTCATCAAAGGGGAGCATAAAGTGCTTCCTGGGTCTTAGAGTTTAACAATAAAACATGAACTTCTAGACTCTTAAAAGCATTATTCGTCTTCACACTTAAGCATTCCTTTCCATTTCCATTCCATTTTATCAGTGCCAAGTTTGTTTGTTTGTTTATTTCACTGTTTAAGATTTGGGTTGTCTAACAAAAAGAACAGAGTGGTTTCTGTTCTTAAGTCTGGTCTTAGAACTCTGGGTTTCAGTGGCATCAACTTCATCAAGAGCAAAACAGTACAAATGTGTGTGTGTGTGTCTTTCGCTCTCTCCGTTAGTAAATGTTAAAATCTTGCTGGTTGTACATTCAAATTGACTTTCACAAGTCAACATAAAGGATTCTACGGCTGCGGTCACACGGAACAGAAGCCACACAAGTGAGACGGAAAACAGGCGGAGTTTCCAGGCGCGATCTCACCAGCACATCTGGGAAGCGTAGCACTCCCGTGGCTCAACCGAGGCTTCCAGCCGAAACTGCGTGGCAAAAAACTAGTACCTCGGAGGTACTAGTTTCCAGAAACTGCGGGGCAAAGGCGGGCGTCTGATCGCGTTTCCGGTGGCATCCGGCGCCCGCCCATGTCCCCTTGCACATAAGGTGTTTTTTTTTGTCCAAGTCTCTGTGGATGCGCACACGCACCCAACGGAGCATGCGCATTTGTCATGTACACACAAAAACAAAACAGTTTGCCGCGGCATGCGCTTCTTCGTTGCGCACCGGCTTGTCCTGTGATCAGCACCTCTCCCTTGCCATGGAACCTCCACGGTACCTCCACAGGACCTCCATGGGAGGTCTGATCGCTTAACTGCGCAGTAGTTTGCCCCAGGGCAAACAGCCATGCTTCTCCCCCGCAGTTTCCTGCCCGTGTGACCGGGGCCAGTATTGAGAATCACACACAGGCCCAAGGCTCCCTAGAAATCACATAACTTGCCATTCAGTCTCACCTCTCAGATGTGTGGGGGCTGCTGCAATTATAGAAGAAAAAGCATTCCGTGTATGGCCAGAGGCATAGTCTTTAATGTTATGTGACAAGTTCTGAGGCCAAATCCTGGCTTAAAAAAACATATTCTAGGAATTAATCTGGAGATCCCTGATTTAAATTAAATCATACCCATGAAAGGTTCCTAATAAAGTTGTTTGTCACCACAACAGCCTTCTACATACCAGCTAGAGAATGCACTTAAGAAATTCTTTTGCAACTAGTGTGACCTCTGCTTTTTTCATTTGCCTCCTCTTTCATTTCACCATTTTCCTAAGGAGCGCTGCTACACTGTGCTCTCACTTTCAGGAACCTGGTATTCTTTTCACAATTTACAGCCTGCACTTTAAGGGGAAAAAAATATTGCACAGCATCAGGTCCTAAATTAAACTGCCTGCTGAATCAGGTGTAGGAGGCAGTAGAAAGGAGACTAGCTAATTGCAGGAGCTCTGGTCTGCTTGTTAAGATCAATCCTACCAGGGCCCAAGTACATTAGAAATAGCGTGCCTGAGACAGTTCTGCCTCACTGTCAAATAGGTCAGACTCCCAAACAGCAAAGGTTCTTGGGTCTCTTGGCAGAGACTGGATGTTCAAGGCAATAAATGAGCTAAGACTTAAATGATCAAGACAAATGCTATCTACATTTGCAGTGGATGGTTTAAGTTGACTCATAAATAGTTTCCAGGACAGACTTCCAGCAATGGCTCTGAACACAAAAAATTGTGTGTGGCCCTATGGATTTGGCTTCCAGATGGATTTTTGTACCTGAGGGGGGAGCCATAGGAGGTTGCTGAGATAAAGGTAAAGGAAAAAGATTTCTGAGGGAAAGGGGGGGGAGTTCTAAGAAAAAAAGAAAGATATTTGAGGAGAGGGAAGTACCGAGTGGTGTAAAAGAAAGCTGCAGCCTCTGGAGATCTACTGCCACAGAAAACCAGCCAGCTTGCAGAAAGACTGAGGGAGACTTTTGCAAGGCCTACAAGAGAAAAAGAAAGGGCCCTACCGCTTCTGTATTTTTAGTTTTAGTTTAGTAGAAGTTTGGTTTTATACCTATTACCCTCACCTTGATTTCACACATTTCTTTGTTAAATGAACCTTGCTTATATTTTAAGTAGTATTTGACTGTGGTCACACACACTAAATAAACCACTTTCAATCCACGTTCAATGCACTTTCCAACTGGATTTTGGTAATTCACTCAGTAAAATCCAGTTGGAAAGTGCACTGAAAGGGGATTGAAAGTGGTTTATTTAGTGTGTGTGACCACAGCCTTTGTGAAGGATAAATGTTCATTTTTTTCTTTCTTTTGTCTTCTGGTAACTTCCCCAGATTATGATAAATGGAAGCCGGTGGGCTAGTGGTAATTCACCCCCTCCCACTTTTCCCCTTTGCTTGAGGTTGGTTACAACCAAACCACATTTCACCCTTCTAAGTCCACTGAAGTAAACTGGCATAGAAGGGTGTAACTCTACCATCATCATCAACAACAACAACCTTTATTGGCATAGCATGATATAACAGGAAACAGTGTAACTCTACTTGGAATGGCACGGTCAGTTTTAAGAAAGCGGAAATAACTGTTCACAACCAATTCCAAATCTGGAATCCATTCTATTTTTTTTAATTATTATTATTTTTACTTTCTTGGCTTGAAGCCCTTTTACTCAGAGGAAAAGAAAGGCTGTAGTGGTTTGTGATCTGAGATCTGCTTTGTAGTAGGGTATTCCCTCCTCCTATATATGCCATCTTGTATTGTTCAATAAAATTCAGTCAAGAATTGTACACCTGGTCTCAGATATGGCCAAAGACATTGTGTGCCTAAGGCTTGTAATCAAAGACACCCACACAATGCTGGTAAACACAAACTGAATAACTGCCGGTTTGTTCCCCTTTAACTGTGTATCAATCCAGTGTCATCCTACATGGTCTAATCTGCAGGAGAATTGTAAATGACAACCGTAAACGACTAGCTTTCAACATAATGTAACATAAACCCTGTTTCAGATGAAATAATACCGTAGGTCTTGGACTCAGAGGCATACAAAATAGTGGATATGCCTCCCTTATCTCCTGGATGACTGAACATAGACATGTCAGATATTACATGCATAGGTCATATTCAATAGTTGAATTCAATGCACACAGACCCAAACTGTATTGTTATTTTACATTAGACTTTAACTGCCTACTGGGCAAACCCTGTGTAAGTGCTGCATCCAGTGTATAAAATGATACTGCGTGCAGACAGTGTCACACTTTATGAACCAGCCCATAATTGTGGTCATGGTCACAATCACAGTCATCTTTGGAGTGCCGCTAAAAATTTAAAGTGGGTTCATCAGTGGCATGAAAATGTATTATTTGTGCTCATAATGAACCACTGTCGTGTCTGATCAATGAGGAGCATTTTTTTCCTCAGGCCGAAAACAAGCTGTTTACCATGAGTGCAAAAGTAGTACCAATAAAGTAAATAATCCTAGAAACTTGTAAGAACTATTCTGACTGAAGACCTATATTTACTATTTCTGGGTGCTGGGGAAGAGCAGCTGAGGAAAGGTGTTACTTACATACACTGTCTGAGGACACCTAGCTACCCTAGGCAAGTTCCCACTGGCAAGCTGCATTGCCCACTGTTGCTCCATCCAAGCAGTAGCAGGGGGAGGGTGGGTACAATGATGCAACCACTGATGTAGCCAGGGGTCATTTCGTAGAAAAAGAGTTAGGGAAACTCATTAACATATTAGCATATGCCACACCCCCTGACATCACCGGAAGTGTGTCATAAGGCCACACATGCCCCCAAGGGTCCCAGCCGCCGCTGCCAGCCTTGCAGCTCCACTGCAGAGCCCCATGAGGGGCCCGGCGGTGGACCTGCAAGGCCGGCGGGAGTGCAAGGAAGCCCCGCGAAGGCCCTCCCTGGCCCCAGGCAGGCAGGGGTGGGGAGAGGCAGGGAGGAAGCAACTTACCCTCCCTCTTCTCCTGCCTCCTCCTGGCTGAATGAGGGCCGGAAGCGGGGCGGCCGGAAGCAGGGGGTGGGGCTTCGTCATGTGCCCCGCCCCCTGTACCTCACCCGGGGGAACTGAGATCCCCCACAATTCCCCCCCGAAATGACCTCTGGATGTAGCTATGTCACTTCTGGGTAAAACATGACAGTGACAAAGGGTAGCTCTAGAAATTGCCAGAAACTATGATAAAACTACAGGCAATTCCTAGATCTACCATTTGTCACTTCTGGGTTTTACCTGGAAGTGACGTAGCAGTGTCGGTGATATGGCCCCCCAAATACCCCGGGCCCCCAGCCCTCCCATCGGTTGCTAGGCTTGGCCTGGCAAACTTGTGTTGATCATAGTTGGAATCAGGGTGTTCATCCGGTTGTATCTTTGGTTTGATCCATCTGGGTTATCTTCTTATATTTGTCTTGGTATCCAAGTTATATGCTAAAGTAAAATTACCTCCTACAGTAAATATTTCATTGGTGAAATAATTACACCAGAAAACACAGGATTATTTCTGAGGGTGAGTTAGCCAAATAATTCAATCCTGATTTCTTTGTTCCTTGCCATTGTCCTCTTCATTCAAAGGGCAACATGTGTAATTATTGATATTTGAATAAAGTAAGCAAGAAAAGCCATTAGTCTGTCATTTCCGAGCTTCTAAACCACTCTAATGGGTTTATATTAAGATGAGAAAAAAGGCATTTACAGGGACCAGAAGGTAATACATCTCTAAAAGGAGAAATTCAAAGGCATTATAAGTTCCTTTTGACCTCACTGATATTCAAGGTTAAGATACAGATTTCATATGCACGACTTCCAAGATCTGTACTCAACTCTATGGTTCAGGCATAATGACGAATCATTTTTTCCCCCTATGTGAACAAGCTTGGGTCTCACTCTCTCCCCCCTCCCCTCATGTATGGCAGTGTAATAAAAGAGTTCCACAGCAAGCCATGTATTGTCATTCCATCAGAACCACAATTATGGTTTGTTCTCTTTCCAGCAAACTAGGATTCCAAACAAGAATTAAGCAGAGAACAAACAACAGGTTACAACTGGTAGGAACAGTACAGATAAAATGGGGCTCAGGGATACATTACCTTGGTGAGAACCATGAAACACCACTTAGAAAATGAAGGAGGATTCCTCAGACCAGCCACTCAGGGCTACTGGGTCTGGCAAGACCTGGGGCAAGCACCACGTTTGGGTTGACCAAAGCTACCTAAAGTTGGGGGACTGGAATAAGTTCCTTGGAAAGGCCTCCCTCAATGTAGCTCTGCTGTAACTCAAAAAAGTCAGAAGCAGTTTTACAACTACACTAGGGCTTGGATAAGGATGGGCTACACATACAGAGGTATTAAACAGGGAGAATATACTTCAACCGTATAAACCCCTGCTGAAGAGGTGGTGACTAACTGTACAATCCTAAGAATGTATATTCAGAAGTAAGTCCCACTGAGTTCAATGGCACTTACTCCCTAGTAAGTGTGCTTAAGACTACAGCCTTAAGCAGAATATTTCCCCCATTTCAGGTTATTAAAATCAATTTAGTTGTGGATCAGTTACCATAGCACACTACCTGTGTCATGTCTTGTTATTTCTGTGCACATACACAGACTAATACCATGGCTGGTTTCTCCTCACCAACCTCCTATAGGTGCTGTCAGTAGGATGTGAAAGAAGCAAATATGCACACAATGTTTCTACAGCTTTTAGCAGGTTTTTTATTTTTGATCCATAGCCACTGCCTGAAATAGTCTTTAATGAAAAGTGAACCTCTTAAACCATTTGTTTAGAGAAGACACTATATACAAAAGAAAACATGATACAAGCTCTACAGGCATGCAGGAAGATGGGTTGCCCTAAGGCTCTTTCATAACGTAATTCAGTTTTGATCTGGAAGCTGCCAACCCTGTAATAATATAACAGGCCACTGCAGCATCCATATTAGATTACTATTCTGTTCTGGTTTAGTTCTGTTGGGGGTGAAAACAAAATATAGATCAAAACAAGGCGCACTATTATTGATTTTGGAGATTTACTTTTTTCAGCTTATCATTGTACTGCTTAAATTACTAGGTGATTTGAAATTAATATGGCAACATTTAACAAATGCTAGTCCTAATCTCGTGAAGCGCCAGATACCGCAGGTTAAGTGCTGTGAATTTTGTATTTCCAAAGTGATTTCCACACTTCTTGTAGGCACCCAGACCTTCAAGCCCATTTATCAACATGAACACAGGAAATGTAAAAAGCAGCAGACTTAGCCTCGCTCATGGAGTCAAGCCCACATCAATCACTTCGGCATACATTGGGTGACAATGTTTTATAGGGATACAGTCCCAGATACTTCATAATATATCATAGTAAAATATAGCTACACAGGGAGCAGTACATTTTGGAAAATACCACTATAAATTTTTAAATAACTTCAGTGACTCCATCCCACCCCGAATAGAATTTAGAACATTTGCTGAAAACATACAAAATATGTGCAGAGCTTTCAAGAATGGTTTTAGCGAAATACCACTATAAATTTTTAAATAACTTCAGTGACTCCATCCCACCCCGAATAGAATTTAGAACATTTGCTGAAAACATACAAAATATGTGCAGAGCTTTCAAGAATGGTTTTAGCATCACTTAATACAAACAATGCTTGATGTGTGTGTGTGTTAAGTGCCATCAAGTTGCTTCCAACTTGTGGAGACCCTATTTTTTTTCAGTAGCTGCAATGTCAAGGAATGATGTCCCTGCATCAAATAGCCCATAAATAGACCTTATTATTTTAGACCAAACTGTCAAAAATAGACTACTTTATTTGGTAATTTCCTTCATTGATACCCTGTATTTGTCCCCAAAGCAGCCTACACTGTTGTCATCTTCTCCATTTTACCCTCACAACCCTGAGGTTGTTAGGCTAATAGGAGTATGACTGACTCAAGGTCACCTGGGAAGCTTGCATGGCAGAGTGGGAATTTGAACCTGGGTCTCCCAGATCCTTGCCTAACATTCTAATCACTACACCATACTGGCTCTCTATTTAAATCTTAGAAGGACTTTTAAAAGTCTTAAATATATATATATTAGGAGAGCCTCTCTTTTCCCTAGCTATCAGTTAGGCAGAATAACCCCCTAGCTGCTAAATTTCAGAATATTAAACTGCCAAGTCTGATGATTTGCAGCTGTATCTAGTGGTGATGGAATTTTTCCATACCAGAAGAACATTTAATTTAGAAACTCAAGCTGGTTTCAAAGGAGAATTCATCCAATTAATTAGTATAGGGATTCCCAAAGATTACTTGAAAATGTAGATACTATTCAAGTTTCTCTACCACCAGCAGAGCATTATCACCTCCACATACACCTTGATGGTCTTGCAAGAGTGTTCCCAGTAATGCCAGCACATGCATGACTTAGGACCCGGTCACACGGGCCAGAAAACGCGGGGGGGAGGCATGGTTCTTTGCGCCATTGCAATCTGATGCGCAATTAGGCGATCAGACTTGACGGCGGCACACCAGGGCTTCAACCGTTGATGCGCGCAGCAAAGAGGATGCCGGCGCAATCACACCACAGGAGTCCGGAAGCAGCCCGTGGCAAACCATTTGCTGGTAGATCGATCCTGGTAGCTTTTAACTACGCGGCTTCAGCGGCTTGCCATGGGTTGGCCACGGGAGTGCTACGCCTCCCTGATGTTCTGGTGAGATCATGCCCAGAAAATCCGCCGGAGTACCGTGCCTTCAGCGGGGCAAATGCTCCGTGTGACCGGGGCCTTAGAAGTGCAGTTGGATATTTAAATGGTTTCAAGAAAGATGAAATCTTGAAGTTAAAGTGAGGAACAAAAGGGTCAGAGGGATAACTGGGATGACAGCAGAATATTCAGATGCCATTCATAAACTGAGAAATAGTGTGCAGGAAACTACTGGAGTAGCAACTGCCAAGCGTGATTAGGATTGTATGTGTTATGACGGGGTTGGAACTGCTGATCACTTTCTCCCTTTCCACCCCCATGGCTAGATCTGTAGAGCAGTCTATAGCCTACCTGTCTGTTCAGCAAAGTTAAA
>NW_015170407.1:47076-57522 GCF_001447785.1 Gekko japonicus
AACTCAAACTGGTTTCAAAAAATAATTCATCCAATTAATTAGTATAGGGATTCCCAAAGATTACTTGAAAATGTAGATACTATTCAAGTTTCTCTACCACCAGCAGAGCATTATCACCTCCACATACACCTTGATGGTCTTGCAAGAGTGTTCCCAGTAATGCCAGCACATGCATGACTTAGGACCCGGTCACACGGGCCAGAAAACGCGGGGGGGAGGCATGGTTCTTTGCGCCATTGCAATCTGATGCACAATTAGGCAATCAGACTTGACGGTGGCACACTGGGGATTCCACCATCAGTGCGTGCAGCAAAGAGGATGCCGGCGCAATCACACCACAGGAGTCCGGAAGCAGCCCGTGGCAAACCATTTGCTGGTAGGTCGATCCTGGTAGAACTACGCGGCTTCAGCGGCTTGCCATGGGTTGGCCACGGGAGGGCTACGCCTCCCTGATGTTCTGGTGAGATCATGCCCAGAAAATCCGCCGGAGTACCGTGCCTTCAGCGGGGCAAATGCTCCGTGTGACCGGGGCCTTAGAAGTGCAGTTGGATATTTAAATGGTTTCAAGAAAGATGAAATCTTGAAGTTAAAGTGAGGAACAAAAGGGTCAGAGGGATAACTGGGATGACAGCAGAATGTTCAGGTGCCATTCATAAACTGAAAAACATTGTGCAGGAAACTACTGGAGTAGCAACTGCCAAGCGTGACTGGGATTGTATGTGTTATGACGGGGTTGGAACTGCTGATCACTTTCTCCCTTTCCACCCCCGTGACTAGATCTGTAGAGCAGTCTATAGCCTACCTGTCTGTTCAGCAAAGTTAAAAGACTTCTTACCCCAAAGGGAGAGCTACATCTGTTGGAGGAATGAATTTTCTGAATTTTCCATTCCGATGAAACCCACAATCATTATGTTTTTGAATATACAATGATAGCAGACTAACAATATGTCTTCCAACAGGCCTGCACTTCTTGACTGAGTTGACAGTCAAATACAAAGACAGTACAAACTAGTCAACAGCAAATACATTTAAGCTGCAGTGTAGGAAAGTCTGCAGTTGAGGCAAGTTACAGGGCTTCGAAGAAGAAATGAGACAAAGTCCTACATAATATTAATCACTGTTTAGATTACTTCACAGAAAATTGATGTGTGTGTTTTTAACTATAATATTGGGTTGTGGAGGGTATTCTTTTGCAAAGGTAACAATTAAAATGTAAGGTTTATTGCTTTAACAATGCTATGCATGCTTAAACCTCCTAAAGAACTGCAGTAAGACATAGCTCTCAAAATGCAATTTGTGCACTCTGGCAAAGTGCTATCAACTCTCTCACAATAGCTGATATTAAAATAAAGGCATCAAATGTTTAAGACCCACCTGCCACCATGAATCAAACTCATGTATGAAGGAAAAAGATATCCTGGCATTTTGAAACCTTTTAATGAGCTCCTCTAAGTGCAGCTACAATCAGTTCACAATAGGACTTTACAGCTGCAGCAGAGATTTCACATACAAAACACCTCATCCGTTTCATACTGAACAGCCCTTGGATTTCTCCCATAATTCTCTCACTTTTCCAAGGGAGAGCTTGCTCATCTCCATGCAATATTAAATTAGGAGCTTATTTTCTCCCCTGTCTCTGAGCTCAGACTCTCATAAACTTGCATGTAAAGGTTGCTTAATTCATGAACTCTGTAATGCAGTCTGTAAAAGAATGGAGTATCAGCATCTCACTCTCAGTCGCTGATGACCAGAAGGCCCTTTAGTGAAAGAGTGGGAAGAAAGGGTACCATATTTTACATTATTTTCAGGAAAACAAGCAGCATCAAGATTTGTATACATTATTATTAACTTGTACTAAACTGCAAGGTGGGGAAGGAATAAACAACAATAGCTGCTGCTGTGTTTCCCTGCACTTTTTGGCAGCTGTTGGATTCCTTTTGTTGAGAGGAACTGCAGTTCCCAACATTCCAAGGGCCCAACCAGGTGTCCATTTCTGGAACTGACATAATTTGCAGATCGTTTTCAGGAACACAACAAGTACTGACTCATTTATTTGTTATTTACTTTATTTATAGTCTCTCACTGACACTCAAGACAGATTACACAATTAAAAATGGGGCTAAATGCAGAACCTGAATGAATAATATCAATCAGGCTTCATGAAAAGCCTATCAATATAATCATCATTCAAGTTAACATCCAACTACAGACATAGAAGAGGAAGAAACTGAAAGCTTGTATGCAAGTGTTGAGGAAGAAATTGATTGCCCACCTAAGCAAGATGTGCTGAGGGGAAATAGAATCAAATATTGTCAGAAAAATTGTGGTAGGAACACAAAATGAAGCATGAGAATGGCTCATAGAATTCTGTGAAGACAAACAATTTGTCCACTGCAAACACATGTTTTAGACAACCAAACAGACAATTGTATATGTAGACATAACCAGATGGCCAATATAGAAATCAAATACGTAATTGGAAGCAGAAGACAGAGAAGCTCTATTCTTGCTAAAACAAGACTTGCAGGTGATTGTAATAGAGACCATAACTTGTTAATATCAAAAATTAGAATAAAGCTGAAGAAAAACACCAAAATATTCATAGTGCCAAAATACAATCTAAACAACATTCCTAAAGTGTTTAAAGATCATGTAAATAATAGATTTGGATTACTTAGTTTAAGTGAATGGGAACTGAAAGAGCTATTGGTTGAAACCAGAGAGATATCAAGGAAGAATGAACAAAGACTACTTCTGTAGTCATAAGAAATGGAAAGCCTTAATGAATGATTGATGAAACTCTTACAATTGCTGGAGATAGATGAGAAGCAAAAGTAAAAGGTGACATAAATAGAATCAGGAGCCTAATTGCATCATTCCAGCAACTTGTACGTAGAGACAAAGAGAACTATTATAATACCCAGTACAAAGAAATGGAATGACAAAAAGGAAGAAAATAGATCAGTTCCACAAGATCCAAGAAATCAAAGGGAAATTTGTCAAGCTGAAAGATCAACAGGGAAATACATTAACTGAACAGGACAAATTAAAGAAAAGGTGAGAACAATACACTAAAGAACTATACAGAAGAGATGAAAGGATGACAGATTCCTCTAAAGACTGAACTTTTGAAGACGAAACTACAGTTTTACAAAGAAAAGTGAAAGCTGCAATGAGAGCAGTTGGGAGATGGAGTAGATGGGATATCAACAGAGCTAGTACAAGCCACAGAAATGGAGTCCATCAAAATGTTAACAAGAATAGGCCAACAAATATCGAAAACAAAACAATGGCCCACAGATTGAAAACACTCAATCTACCTTCCAATTCTGAAAAAAGGAGACGTTAAAGACTGCAGCAACTATCAGACAATTGCATTAATTTCTCACATGAAGCAATGCTCAAAATCTTAAAGCAAAGACTGTTACCATATATGGAACAAGAAATGCCAGACATTCAAGCTGGATTCAGAGAAGAAAGTGGCACTAGAGATTATGTTGCAATTTTACATTGGTTACTGGAGCACATGAGAGAGTTTCAGTGCTTATGTTACTGCCTCTATAGCTCTGCAATAAAGTATAACCTTTCTGATAAGCGTGTACTCCGTTGTTGGCTGTGGAACCTGACAATAGCAATTCCATAACTATTCACCCAGGCTTAGCTTTTGTCACTCTCTCTTCAAGCCTTACCCTCCATGCTCAAGCCTAAAGCCCTGGCCAAATCTTCAAAAGTTCTTTGAAGCGGAGCATGATAAGGTACAAACTGAACACATCTAAAGTGCATATTAACTTCAAGATATAAAAATGGTCATGTGAATCAACCCAAAGACAAATCTAATGTTTACGTATATTGGACCAACTCAGCTTTAGGCAATAGATAAAAGGAGCGCGCTTACAAATTATAAATCTGGTGGAATTATTAGAACACTGAAGTGTTTTGATTCAAATTGGTAATCTTCTACCAACTGAACTGGAATTCAATCAATTATATTAGCGTGTTACAGAAATAAGTTACTTCCTCGCATGTTATGCTTTTTTTCCTGTTCTTTGCCATAAAGAGCTGCCCTGTGAAATGCATTACTATAAATACATGTAAACAGCATTAATTCAGATAATCTCTGAGAATTTTATTCCATTTAGATGGGGGGGATTTATATACAGATGGAGATGTGTTTTCCCAGTGGAACCAGTGGAAATAAATTAGAATGGGAGGTGGGGGTGAAAGTGGAAAAAGTACTCAAGAAGGTAACATGCTAAAGAAAACAAGTACAACATAACAAAGTACAAACTGGACCAAATAAAATCTATGTAGACTACCTTTGGCCCTGAAGCACATGTTTCTGTTATGAACATAGGATCACAAAATGAAGATATATTATGCATTTCAGACATATGTTTGTCATAATACATAAATCTTTTAAGAAAATTACTACACTATCCAAATGCACAAGCATTGGAATAGGAAAACAAAGAATCTAGTACTAGGACATAATAAACCTCAAAATAGCATCTCATAAGAATCTTATGGGAAGTGAAATATATACTGCCACATCCTTTAGTATTCAACCCTCTCCAAAGGCACCTAATACCAAAATTTCTCAGTCATAACAACTATTAGTGAAAGGCAAATTCAGCCATGATTATATCCCAAGGAACAACTGACCTTGCTTTAAATAAGGCTCATTATAACTTTCAAATACATTTGGTGCCTACCTGCTTGAAAATACCCTTTTTGAACCGTGTCATTAATCTAAAAGCTATTAATGGCCAGTGCAAAGCTCACAGAGCATGTAGTTCAACCATAGTATAGGTAATTGCATGTGTGCCAACTATACATCCTTCAGATCATGCAATTCTGAAGTCACAGGTAACATTTCAGAAATATATAGATATAGATATATTCCTTTTCTGTAGAGGGAATAGTTTTAAAAAATAGCTGGAAGAATTAGAAACAGTGAAGTTTCACACTGGTAAGATGGCATGCACATGAAAGCCTATACCCAGAATTAAACTTTGTTGGTCTTAAAAGATGCCACTGGACTCAAACTTTGTTCTGCAGGAAAATCACTTACTGTTAATTCATAAGGCCCTGATCTTGCATCAGGAAGCATCTACTAATCCAGGACATCATATATATGAACATTATACTGTTAATGGGACCATTTACATGCTGCTAAATACAGGATTTACAAGTTGAGGCTAGGAAGTTCAATATGTTGCAGTATCGATTTCTAGAAGATCAGGTATACCATACCATTTGGAAATAGACACGCTGGAAGGGAGCCATCCTTTAAAGTTATTTACAGGACATTGTTTCCTTCCTCTGTGCATCCCTTCCTCAGCTAGTTTTACATACTGTTTCTTTTTTTGTACCCCTTTGTCAAGGATCATTAGAGTAATTTTTTAAAGCATTTTTAAACTTTAATAATATATCCCCCCCAAGGATAAAATGCAGCACTAAGAGATCATCAGAGTAATCTTGAGGCAACCTATAAAATATTGGAGAGCTTTATAACATCTTGGAAGCAGTAATATTCCTTCCTTCACACAAACCCCTTTTATGTTTAACAACACTATTAAAACATTCCAGAATCTTACAAACTTTTCCTCCTGTATGTAAGTTTTTAGTTCTGTGTTTTAAAGTGCTTGAGAACAGCATTTAGTAACAAAGTCCTTTTTTAAAAAAAATCTATAATAATGTCTATAAACCTTCCACTCTTCTTCCACTGTATTATGAACAAAAAGTGCTATTGAAAAGCTGAGAGAAAGAAAAAAGTAATAGATTTGGGAGACTCAGAGGTGAGAAACATAATGTAGGAAGCAGAGACAAGGGTGGGGATGGCCAAAAGATGGGTACAACAGAAGGCAACCAAAAAGAGCAGGTTAAAGTGGCATTAATTTTTAAACTCTCCCTTACATAAACTACCCAGTTTATGCAACATCCTTCTTAATTTGATAACCATTCAACTATAGCCCATTCTTATGGCCCCACTGTCATACATATTCCTCCTTTTTGATGGGCATTCTGTTAGTACAAATGCACATGCATCTTATGATGAGGTTTAGTATAGACCATCCAAGGAGCAATGTAGCATCCAAGGAGCTACATAGGTAGCTGGAAGCAGGTCAAAAAGATGGACTAATTGATTGGAGCCAATCGGGAGATTGATCAGTCAGAAAATTATTTATCTAGAGTGGTCTTATCATTCTCCAAGTTCAGACTCATGGAGGAATGGGACTTCCCTGCCACCTCCCTCTCATTACAGCCCACTGTACTCCATGAAATGCAGATCCGGAGGGACACAAGACCCTGAGAAATGACATGAGGAGAGTCTGCAGCAGGAAGGGGAAATTGCTAGAGCTGCTGGTTTTGTCTGGATCTAACCCAGAAAGTTAGAGCTGAGGTACCGATGTATACAGAGTGCTTAGGCAGCCCAAGAATGTAGTGTTTGATGTGCTTAATTTTCTTGCCTTTTCTTAACATGTGCAGCTGGACACTTTGTAATACGAAGGCATTTCTCTCATAATAAAAAAAAATATCACAGTCTGAAAATCCTTTATGACCAATGGCAGAATACGCAGAATTCAAGCACACTTACAGGGCAGCCTCACTGAGTCATGGGAGAAAAGCCTAATTACTCAAGGCTGAAAGCATCAGCAGGGAATTGTGTTACTGTCGGGACAAAAGAGTGTATAAAAGTCCAGATAAAAGTATTAGAATGCTAAGGAATCCGGCAGTCTTTCCCTTAGATGCCATTAGCTCTTATTAGTGATGTGTGACATTTCATAGTGTGGTATATGGAATAATTCTTAATGGACCAAGCTATCCAATTACCTCTCGGAAACCGACATCAGTTAGTCCAGTGTACACTATTTCAGTAATGGTCTCATCAGTTTACTTTTAAAAGTGGCAAAAACGTAGGCATACATCTTTAGTAATCTCCATATATTGGTGGATTTGCCTGTGCAAATCTTTGCTTACGAAACAGAATCATGTAGTTACAAGAGATGCACACGCAGATACACGCATACACACAGTTTTCATACTACGTACATATACCTCACTGCAAAAAGGTACCATGTCAGAGCAATAGAATGTAGCATCTTAAATTCTCACTGGGTGTTTCAGATTTCTCTCTGATTTTTTTTTTTTTAAATAAGTGTACTGCACCACCCACAAACATGTCAGGCACTGTTCCATGTAAGAGAAGGGTGAGACTCCAGGACAAACGTACACATCTCTCAAATCATGAGAACTAAAAATAAATCCAGTGTGCAAGAAGTGTTTCCAATTTCATGTAAGAAATCTTAATCTGGGTAATGTTTAGCTTTCATGAAAATAAATTCTAAGTTTACATACCTGAAATTGATATTCATGAAGCAGCTTTCATCAATGAACCAGACTAGTGCTACTCACTCTGAGGGCCATGAAGAGCCACATTCAATATGACTATCAATCAGGAGAGCCCATTCCAGTCCTGCACCTCAGGCTGTTCCATTCCTTTAGCAGCAGCCATTTCAAGATGGGAGCCAACCAATGCTCCCTCTAAGCTGTGGAGTCTCGTGAGCAAAAATTCTACTTTGTGAGCTACTGGCATTAAAGCTGTGAGCCAGCGATTTGGCTACTGCATAAATTAGTTTGCTCTGGAGCCCTCCTTCCTGAGCTAAGACAAAAATGTGTGAGTTGGAGGCTTAAAAACTGTGAGCTAGCTCACACTAACTCAACTTAGAGGGAACACTGGAGCCAACCACAGTCCCTTCTGGGATAGAGTCTTGCACGCATTCCTGAAACATGAGGCATGTGCCACATTGGATAATGGTGCTCAAAAGAGTCACATATGGCTCCCAAGCCACTGACTAGCTCTGAATTAGACTTTCACTTTATTTCAATTTTCAATACAGGGTATATGAAAGTGGTTGGATGTCATTTTTGGTTATATTTTTGCATTAAGCTCTTTAAAAAGAACTCCAGAAGGACCCAATATCTATTGAAACCCTGTTTTTTATCCACTTACAACTAAGTTCCAAAAATATCAGACAATGCTGAAGAGTTATAATTGAGTAGAAATTCATATTTCTGTACAGCATTTGAAGAACTTATGAAATATTTCTGCCTAATACTTTCAGTTCTGGTCACAAGATAGATATGATCTCATCCACTGAACCGTGTTGCAAGACTAGCAAACTACTACCTTGCCAGCAATTCAAATGAGAGACTCATCTTTTCTTTTACCTGTAAAATTATTTCAACTGCACAGAATCCAAATAGTTTCCTTTCTCTGCAATTATGAAGGAAAAAATGTTAATGTTTGTACTACAGCTAAGGAAGCTTGATTTTCAGAAACACACCAGCTACAAATATGTAGTGGAAACTACAGTGTTCATCTAAATGGCAGCTTCTGTGATCCTGGTCTGCAGCTGCAGCAAAGCAATGTCCCTATTGACATTTCTATGAGTAGAATGATAAGCCAGCTGAGTGAACTACTACATATTTTGTTAATAAGGTGGGTTGGCCAAGATCAAAATGGGCTGGAATTCCTCACATGTTTAGACTTCCAGAATGTGAAGTCCTGAACCAGCTCATCAGCTATTCTAGAAATATCTGAATATCAAGCAGCTACAAGAACGGCTGAGGATCCCATACGGAAGAGCAATTTGTACAAGGCAAACATTTCAAATTAGAAAGTTCCTGAACAGGAGACTTGTAAATTCTATAACACAAAAAGGTACCCTGCTCCTGAAACTTTCCTCATTAGAAAACTGCACTTCTACTCCAGACAAGCACCATCAACCCAGGAGGAGACTGCACTTCTACTCCAGACAAACTCTTCTGCTCCAGACAAGCACCATCAACCCAGGAGGAATCTAAAACTCAAAACCACACAAAATACCTCACAAAATCATAACAGGAGCATGCCCTTAGTGTGTTGTCCTTTCTACCAAGCAAATTCAACAGTGAAAAGCAGGAGGAAAATGATACTGCTGTGTGGTTGGTATCCACACCTTCTTGGATGTTTTCACATTTGTGGTATCAAGAGATTGATGGTTGTTGAATTTAGCAAGACCAAATGGTTCAATTTATTTTTTTTTAAACAAGGCAAGGACAGCTTTAGCAACTCTCTCTTTTGTGACACAAAGTTTTCATTTTGCTATTAGTAAAGCATAACCTTTCAGTAGAGTGGTGAAATTCTGCCACAGGATCTAATTTACTTGCAACGTTACAAGCCGAGCTAACAGTGAAAAGAATAAAAACAAGTTCTTTGCCCAAGGGGTGGCTTCTGAAGTCAAGGTTGTAATGAAAGAGAAATAAGGTAAGCATTTAGCATTCCCAGCCAGGCCCTGGAAAGGTTTTTTTTTTTTTTTGTTACAGATCTAAGTCAAAAATCATTACTCAGGAAGCTACTTGGTGGGAAAATTTGCAAGTGTCTCAGAAAAAACTGTAAAGTGAAGACAGTGTTTTATTAGGAGACAGGGGGTTTATCTAAAGAAAACTTAAACATTTACAAGTCCTCTTCACTCTGTTTTTTAAAATAAGGAGATCTCAGAATCCTAGCATTATGACACACACATTTTACATGTGCGGAACCATGCAGTTTACTGCTCAAGTAAGAAAACAACAACCAGTAGTTAGAAAACAGACAGACGGACAAACAGACAGGAGATGTACAGAAAGCTGTCTTCTACAGATCTAACCCAGTGATCCTATCTGGAATAACACCTACTTACCTTAACTGGAGCTAGCTCTTCCAGGTCTCAGGAAGACTCTCTTTCCAAGCCCTTCTACTGGAAATCCTTGGGAATGATACAAGTCTGAGCCAGGGTCTTTTTATACAGAAAGCATACTTCTACAACCAGGTAATTGCCCTTCACGCAGGAACAGATTATAGGAAACAACTTCATGTACTTTGAACTTTTTTAGTTGTGATAGACCAACACCTAGAACTTCATTTTTTAAAATCTACCAAATAATAAAAAATGACTGAGAAATATACAATATATGTAACAGGGGGGAAAAAATCCAAGATTTTCACCATCTCTCATTGCAGTCACATAGAATTCATTGCTACCTTGTGGTAGACACCTATCCCTAAAAGCAGGTAAATGCACCTCAACATTTTCTCAACATATGTAATAAAGTCTAGCCCATAATCTGAAAACAGATCATTCTTCCCTATTTTTACCAGGAAAATAGACACTGCTAGTTGGATCCAAGATCTGTTTTCCATAATCAGGAGGTCACTTCCATTCACTCAAAAGGAATGGGGTTAATGATGGTCCACTTCCTTTCTTAATGCCAACACCCATAATTTTTCACCCTGCTCTTGAGGGTCCTTTGGCCCATGGGAGCCACTTCTAAGAAGTATATGGGGCTGGAAAGGGGAGCAGGGAAGATCCATCCCATAGGCAGAGCTTTGCTCATAGCTCTTTAGATCCAACCCAGGGTGTT
>NW_015170407.1:57555-80480 GCF_001447785.1 Gekko japonicus
AGCAATGAGGAAACATGCAGTCTGGATCCCACAGGAGAAGAACTCAGGAAGGGATCCTAGAAGGTGAGCAGTTACAGGAGGAGAAAAACTGGATACCTCTGACCTGAGCTCCAGCCGTCCCGCCAGCAATCAAATCTCCATCAGACTTCTATCTGCCTAGGTTTATTACTCAACTTGCCATTTGCCTTTTTTCTTGCCATGTCACTTCACATTCCCAGATCCACACACTGCGTCTTGTAGGATTTTTTGTCTTGGTCACAAGTATGTTTAAATTGATTGCTGAAATTCGATCAGCCCTTTTTTCTCTCCTTTTTTTCCTAGTGAAATTACCACTACTAAGATAACATGTCACTCAACGAGCCACTCAGCAATCGAAACAGCCTGTATCCTAACTTCATACTTCTGTCAGGCTGCTGCAGCCATTTGCTTAGCACTGCAGTATCCTGAAATGTTTTGAAGCACTTACTACGCTTGACATAATAACAAGGAATGGAAAAATCAAACTGTTCAGCTTGAATGTTGTTATTAAGATTATGGCAGAACACTAAAGGGCTTGCACCCAAATACTGTTCAAAATCTGCCCCTTTCTCTACCTGCCAGATATTAACCAGTTTTTAGTATCATCGCAATAAGTTTAGTGCTTTCTTTGAGGCTTGCAGTCAAATGCATTTAATAACTGGGGCTGTCAGAGAGCAATTAGTCCCCACTGTAGTGGATATGATATAGGTATCCTCTGCATTGCACATCCTTTACTTAGTCCTCAAAGAGTTAGGACTGCAGACTCTTGAGAGCAACTGAAGTTGATTTAATACTAGAATAATGGTCTGAAGAGGGCCAAGTCTACATCACAGGATTTGCTTCCTTTCATGTACGAACAGGGCATAACTGATTATTTAGGCATCAGAGATACCATTAAACTCATGTGGCCAATCATTACAACCACAGATCTTTCATTTCTATCTGCCAGGAACACATACTTTATGCATCCCTTTGGTATATCAAATTGAAACATAGCCTGTTTACACATGAAGGAATGTTAAATCACGTTTTCTACATCCTACTCAGAACTACTAACTGTATGAAGCTTAATTACTTTTAGCAGTGGTATTTTTTCTCCTTCTGCCACAGCATGGAGCTCATTCATTTCATTTCTTTAAAGCAAATAGATTTTAACTATTCCTTAGAACAGATGAAGCATCTAGATTTTGCACCATCACTTGCGGCTGAATCCACTATCAATTTACTTGGAAGTAAGTTCCACTGTGTTGAACAGGAAACATCCCCAAATAAGTTAGTGCTGGGTTGCAGTCTTCTTTGAATTTTTATGCTCCCACTGTCAGAATTTTGCAGACTAGGTATTCCACAGACCATTCTTCTGTGCTGTGCATTTAGGAAACTTTCATCATTTGTATTGTAAATACATAAAATGCTTGCAGTAGAGCGATTCCATAACACAACCAAGGAAAAAATGACCGTACTTGTTCTTTCCTCTTACATGAAAAGAGACATTTGTGTAGGCTTCCTTCTAATATCAAACAGCTGAACCCCAGGTAAAAATCACTTCCGAATAACAAACATTTACCTTTCTGTAAAGGACAAATACATAATCAGTGCAATATTGAAAATGTCTCATTTGTCACATATCTAATACCTATGGATGTGGCTTAAATGCAAAGTAAGGAGAACCCAAAATGATGAGAGAGCTTATTTCACATTGTTTACTGATCAATCCCCACCAGTCAAGACTGTCTACAAAATGACAGGGCCATCAATAAAACTTCAGCTTTCCACTGCACCTCTTGCTATCCCAGCAACCGAAAACATTTTCAATTAACAAGCCACCAGCAAGCCAAGTGTGCTCCATTTCATTTTGGCTCTGCTCACATATCTATGCATACAATTGATCTGAACTTTAGGTTCAACTGATAGACAAAAATCTAACAGCCCAGTGCCTGGGCATTTTACATTGTACACAGACACATGAAAGCGAAAGGAAATAATCAAACAGGTTGCCAGACCTGTGCTGGGGCATTTCTTTAATTATGTTGTTTTTCTGTTACCACATAAACTACAGCCAACCTTGCCAAACATACTAATCAAAATTCCAGTCACTAATATTCCAAGAAATCTAATTGACCATCCTACATAAAAATGACCACTGGGAAAGACAATGCAAACAGTATTCAAATAATTCTAAATGCAAACATTCAAAACTCATCTTGTACTCCAAAACCATCTAATGGGACCCTGGGTAGCCCAGCAAAGACATCACAGTTTCTTCCAGAATTTAAACAAACTGCATAACCTTTCCTGCCCACGCTCAGCAATAATGAATTGTCCATACCTTGATCGGCTTGGAAGACTGACACTTGACATGATGGGACACCGTTGCTGTTTGGTTCATGTTTCAGCACTCTGGACAGCACACAATCCCACAAGGAGTTAGGTTAGCGCAACCCGTTAGAAATCCGTCCTTTCTGCTCCGACTTCTGCTATTGCTTCTCTTGCAGGAATATTTAAGACTCTAGAACTGAGAGGCTCTCAAATGTTTGCGAGTCTATAAGCCTTTAAGTCCAGCATTCATTTAATTCATTGTTTTTAACCGTGCAGAGAGAGAGAGAGCTCAACGGCTTCTTCCATTCTCTAGCACTACACCTCTCCAGCACTGAGAAGTGACAGCTATTCAGTGCAGCCAGTGATCTCGATTCTCCGTCCCTTTGAAAAGAACAGAATACCAATAAACCTCTTCAGTATGTGCTGCAGCTCGGTTGCTTAAAGAGCCACTCTCTTTTCTTTGGAATTAAACTAGAAATGGGTATTATCACACACACACACAAACAAACACACACACACACACGAAATTCTGTGAGATGCAGTGCTTAAGAGTTTCAGATTAGCATCTAGGAAACCCAGGTTCAAATCCACAATCTGTCATGGAAGCTTGCTGGGTGATCTTATGGACTTCAGCCTAACCACACTCACAAGGTTGTTGTGTGAAAAAAAATGGAGGAAAGGATAATTATTTAAGCCACATTGGATCATCACTGAGGAGAAAGGTGGGATATAACTGAAGTGAGTAAATAAATTCTGCATGACCACCATCCCCCCCAAATTAAGAGAGTTTTAAATACTTTTCACATTAACTTAATTGTCCTTAGGTGGTCATTAAAAAATTAATTGCAATAATAAAAAATGTGGTGTTCCTGAAACCCTTCATAAACAGCCTCCTCTTAATTAATCTATGAAGGAAATTGCCTCTGTCTTTATTTGTGGACATCACAATGAGGTGTGACGTCCATGTTATACCTTTGGTTGTCCTTCTCAGCTAATTTGTCTTAAGGGTATATATACATGATGCTTGCAAAATCTACTGCTTCTCTGCTGGGGACCACAAACAGAACCCTGAACTCTGGGGATGAAAAGTATCATCAAGTCACAGCCAACTTATGGTGACCATGAAGGGCAAGAGACAAATGGAGGTGGTTTGCCATTGCCTGCTTCAGTGTAGCAACCCTGGATTTAAGAACATAAGAGAAGCCTTGATGGGTCAGACCGGTGGTCCAACTAGGCCATCATCCTGTCTCACACTGTGACCAACCAGTTCCTCTGAAGGGCCAACAACAGGGCATAGAGGCTGAGATTTTATTTCCCTGATATTGCCTCCTTTCTTTGGGCTTTAAAGATTTAGTGCCTCTGAATGTGGAGGTTCCCCTCAGTGACCATGGCTAGTAGCCACTGATAGACCTAACCTTCATGAATCTATCAAATTCCCCTTTAAAGCTGTTTATTCCTGTAGCCATCACCACATCCTTTGGCAGCAAATTCCACATTTTAATCATTCTGCGTAAATAAGTATTTCCCTTTGTTCTTCCTGAATCTACTGCCCATCAGGTTCATTTGATCTCCCATCAAGTTCTAGTGTTTTGGGAGAGGAGGAAAAATTCTCTCCCCCCTATGAGTAATTTTATAAACTTCCTTGGTGGTCTCCTATCCAAGTACTAAGCAGGACCAACCCTGATTAGCTTCTGAGATCTGCTAAGATCAGGCTACCCTGGCCCATCCAAGTCAGGGTGCACTGAAAAAGACATATGCTAAAGTCTGAGGTTTAGTACAAGGAAGGGATCACAGTCGTAGGTACATACCAAAAAACAAGGAAACACTGTGATAAAAATAACATTTAATACTTCATGTAAACATCAATATGTATATCTATTCAAACATGACAATTTTGCTTAGGAAATTCTGACATATTCAAGGAAAAGTCCAACGTCATGATATCCTCCATGGCCATGAACAATAAAACAATTTAAACTTTGGGCTTGTGCCTGGTGAGGAGGGATCTACTGTGGAAAATGTCACATAAGTCGCCGTTTTGGAAACAGCAATTTGGGGAAATTCACTACTACGGAAGGAGAGAATAGCTTGGCCGTTTTGGTGGTTGGTGCGTTTAGGGTGGCAAATTTTTGTATTGCTTTAAATATGCAGCAAAGTTTTATTTATTTATTTATTCATTTATTTATTATTTCAATTTGTATCCCGCCTTGCCACAAAGCTGGCTCAAGGTGGCTAACAACATTAAAACAATAAATACATTAAAATACAAAGTAAATGCAAAAAGTTTTAAAACTCTGAAGCCATAAAGTACCAAAAAGATACAATCTTATTTCAGATGTTCAGTGGAGGAATAGGTGCAAGAATTTCTTGTCCATATTTTATCTCTCTGGTGTTACTTTTTAAAAACACTTTTCTGGGCTTTATAGTCCTTTGTGTACATTGCTATCTTTGATAGTGCCCGTGAAACATTATGGCACATTGTTGTGAAGCTAAAAACGAATAACTACGCTAATAGCTGTTAGTCAACTACTAGTAGGCCACAGGTGTGCGTGAGTCATGGAAGTTGCTTGGGGACACTTAAAGGAATTGCATTTACAGCTCTGTCCAAAGACTACCAAATCTTAAGTGTTTAGGATTAGTGCATGGCAACTGTTATGCCAGAACAATGCCATAAAAATAAGGTACAGTGCTGTACTGCCACAGTTCTATGGCACTTGTTTATGTTCACAGGGGCAAATCTTGGAATATAAAGCTTGAAGTGTTTTGGAAGGCCTTGGTATTCACCAGGATTTAAAGCCTTCCCATCAACAGAATCTTCATAGGCACCCAGGGAAATCCAAAGAAATGAATTCCCATTTCCCAGTCATAGATATTCATTTGACTTTTGCCCCTTGCAATTCTGAAACTGTCATATGTTTTCCACATATATGTACTTCCCTACTTGAACTGCATGTTTTGATGGCATTTATTTTTACAGTTTCCCTGACCTGGTTGTTCCAGGCTAGTTCAAACCCCTCAGATCACAGAAGCTAAGCAGGGTCAGTCCTGGTTAGTATTTGAAGAAGATTGGATTTATACTCCACCCTTCACTCGGAGCCTCAGAGTGGCTTACAACAAGCTTGTTTCTCTTCCCCTCCCCATGGCGGGTGCCCTGTGGGGTGGGTGTGGCTGAGAGTTGCTCATTCAAGAACAGCTCTGACAAAGCTATGGCTTGCCCAGGGTCATCCAGCAGCTGCGGTGGAGGAGTGGAGGGTTGGGCCTGCTTCTCCTAGATTGGAGTCCACACACTTGGCCACTAAACCAAACTGGATCTTTGGATGGGAGGCCACCGAGGAAGTCCAGGGTCACTATGCAGACAATGTCAAGCCACCTCTGAAAGTCTCTCATATTGAAAACCCTCTGGGGTCGCCATAAATCAGCGGTGACTTGCTGGCACTTTCCACCACCTTTTTACAATTAATTGCCAAGACCGTGAAACTGCCCATGTGTTTAACCACCTATTCCCATGCCAACAGAATGAAGACTGTTTTGATGGCATCTTTAATTAGTTTCATTTTGATGTCATGAAGTAACCAAAGTTTTACCTCTGACTATCTGAAAGGTCTAACAAGTTATGAAGACAAGTCAATTCATGGAGCTATGCATTAAATCCAATATATGAGTTCCTCAATAAGGACAGCAGATGGATTTTGTGGAATATGAACAAAGACCAAAGAATGGGCCCGAAACCAGCAAAGATTGTTTTGAATTTCTGGTCATTAAGGTTGCAGAGCATCTAGTGCCTCTCTGATTTGGAGCAGTTTGAAATGAAGCAATTATTCTTTGCGCACTGCTCTGCTTTTGAATCTAATGAGTCGGCAAGACCTAGGCATAAACAAAGATGGAGAAACTAGTTAAGACTTCAATGCTGTCCCACTTTATTAGCCATTCACTTCACTATAGGTGACAACCACTGAGTTTGAGAATGCAAAGAAGTGTCTTCCACTGCCAAGGACTTGCAAACACCCACAGAGCCACAGAATGGGGAAGGCTGTATGCACCACGATGGAGGAAGTACATCAATGGCTTTATTTGTTTTAATTCATGCTGTGACCTAAAGAGTATCCTTGCTGAATGTTTGAAGACAAGGACATTAAATTGCCATCTCAATTTCTGATTTCAGGCCTTGAAGTGATAGATAAGTGAAGGAGGGTATAAATTACTTAACAGATGTAATTTGATAAAAAAAAATCAAATTATTCACTTTTTATATTCTTTCCTTATATAAATGTATCTTGTTTAAAAGTAACATATATCATGAGTTGTAAGAAGACATTGTCAATGCACAAAATGGTTAAATTGCTGTATGCCAAAAAGAAAAAAAAATGATATCCTCCATGAGCACCCGGTTTTATACTCATTTCATTAGTCTTCCTCAGGAGTAATCCTATAAGGTTGGAAGGTGTAAACCTCTTGATACAGCTTAACTTAACTTCTTTTTTACTGTCTTGCAATTATTGCAGCTGAAATTCTTTTTCAAAATATCCTGAAACAAACATGGTTATTGACATTGGAAAGAGACATGCTGTTGAATGGAATATAGCATTGTAATATTTTAAAATGATTTTAAACTTACTTCCAGTTCCATTAGGAGCAAGCCAGTTTGATTTCTAGAAGTAGCAGCCAGTCAACTATTTTTATCTGGCCAGAAGCCTTTTTATATTCAAATTGGCTGGCAATTGCTCTCTCTCTCTCATGTAGCTGGCTCAGTTGTTCTCAAGATGGGAGTAGCATCTCAGTCATCTTTTCTGTCTGGCTAGGCCTTCTTTTTAATAACAAACTGCCAATGCTCTCCACCTCTCATGCTGGAACTCAAACTCTCAAAAACAATTCTAATTGATTCCATGCAGCTGCATGTCATATACTCTTCTCTTAAAGGTGTAAAACATTGGCCAGATTGCTAAAGGCTGAACTCCTATGTAAAGCATGCACTTGTAAATAATGCATACACATATGAATACAGTTTTAATAATACTTTTGAAAAACTTTTAAATACACTTTTAAATAAATTTCTGTACAATCTTTAAATAAACTGGGTTCCATAAAATTGATTTATAATTCCATTTTCAATAATTTACAGCTAGACTTCTTTATACTGTCTAACAAATGTCCTGGAAACCAACAAGAAACTGGATGGATTGTATTTATCTAAAATTTCTTTGTGATTATGTACTTTTAACTTACTTCTAGTTCCATTATTGTTTATAAAGGTAGCATGTAGGTCCTCTTTTCTACCTAGGGCTCCCAAATCTCGCCAAATGGAACGGCTCTCTCTTCTGCAAAAGATAGGAGATTTTTATTTTTTGTTCTCTTTTTAATCTTTTTATTAGTTTTCCAAAGAAAGAGAAAAGAAAAGAGATACCATAATCTTATATCCAACACAGCATCAGACAATAAATCATTTGTTAAATAATTTGCCTTTTCCTTTACATAAATGATTGCTTTAAAGTGTTTGACATTTACTTTCAACACTGTAACAATTGATTATACATTTTAAACATAATCACATTATTTTTAAACATCCTGAAATGTATAATCTATCTTTCTATCCCCTTGCTTTTCTTCTGGGTTGTTTAAGATTACATCACTAATATTCTGTCATATTGTACCCCTGATAGGAGATTTTTGTTGATTCCTTCCTCCTGCTTCAGATTTCCAGTTTGTTCCCTGCCCTCTTCTATGGGGTGTGCTGACACACAAGAACACAGTTGGGAGAGGGGGACAGAACGCTGCAGTGACAGTGGAGGAGGCAGGGCAGTTGTCTTCCTTTAGTGCAACTCCAGTCACACTCCCTGTATTTCTCTGTGCCATAAAATTAAGGGCACAAACTCTTTTATATGAGAGCTTCGAAAGCAACTGGCCCAAGTTCACCCAGCAAGGTTCCATAGTACAATAGACATTTGTTCATCCAGATCTGAGTCCGACTCCTTCATTACACCGGATCTCTTATGAGTATAAAACAGAATAATCCTTTGGAGCTCATTTGTAAAAGTAAAATCTGAATAAATGAACATGGGTGCACTCAAGCAGTCTTGCAATATGTCATTTGGTCAAATTATCACACCATTTGATGCTTCTGAAGAGAAAAAGGAAAGAATGAAAAACCTATTGGTCAGGCGGTGAAGTTTAAACCGAAATCCACCTTCAATCCACCTTCCCAAAACCCTAGAGTTTTAACCTTTTAGGAGTTGGTTGTGGAGGATATAAATAAATTGTATGAAACTAATAGTAAAATCTGGCACAATCTGACCTCAGCAGAAAAAAAATCTTTAAACAGTTTGAAAACTCTTGAGGATGTTATTTTTAAGCCTGCAGACAAGGTGGGTGCTTTGGTTATATGGGATAGAATGGACAATATTATGGAGGCTAATAGCTTAATAATACCCTCCATTATCGTGTAAGTAAAAAGGATCCAATTCAAAAAATTTGGAAAGAGATTATTATGGCATTGGATGATGTCTCATGACAACTTTCACCCACCATATCTAAAAAAGAACCTTCCCTATTGGCAGGCTGTATATCCAGATCCACCTATGACTTCCTATTACAATCTGATAATAGAACCCCACAATTCTACCTTTTACCCGAAATCCATAAAGGGGTACTGCCTGTTCCTGACAGACCCATAGTATCAGGATGTGGGTCCATTTTGGAACCATTGGCCAGTTATCTGGATGAATTGTTAAAACCCTTCATTGCAAATATTAATACATATCTTAGGGACACTATGGATTTTTGGGGGACATATAAATAAGATCAGGATGGAACATGATGAAATGCTCTTTGTCACTTTGGATGTGGTATCGCTGTATACCAATGAGGCATTAGAGGTACTTCAAACAACACTGGATAGGAGGGAAAGTGATCTAAATGGTCCCACTTTCTTTTTATGCCATATAGCTTAAATTTGTTTCAAAAATAATTGCTTTCCGTTTCAAAATAAATTTTTGGCAAGTGTCTGGCACTGCGATGGTGTGCAAATTTGCACCAGAATTGGTGGATATTTTTATGAATAGACTTGAAAATCAATTCATCCTTAATGGAAACAACATCTGTGCTGAGAACATCATTTTCAAGAGGTTTTTGGATTATTATTTTTAACTCTGGAAAGGTTCAGTTCAACTTTTATTGGCATTTAAAGAGTTTATCAATGGCCTGCATGAAACTATCAAATTTGAAATGAAACATGATTATAAGATAATTAACTTCCTGGATGTCAGCATAAGAAGGGTGGGGAACCCAATAGAGACCAGCACCTATAGAAAACCTACAGATGCCAACCAGTGTTCCCTCTAAGCTGAGTTAGTGTGAGCTAGCTCACAGTTTTGTAGCCTCCAGCTCACACATTTTTATCTTAGCTCAGGAAGGATGGCTCAAGACAAACTGATTTATACAGGAGCCAAAGTGCTCGCTCACAACTTTAATGCCAGTCCCTCACAAAGTAGAATTTTTGCTTACAAGACTCCACAGCTTAGAGGGAACATTGATGCCAACTCCTTTTTGTCTCATGACAACTTTCACCCACCATATCTAAAAAAGAACCTTCCCTATTCCCAATTGTTGAGGCTTAGGAGAAACAGTAGCCTGTATCCTGATTTTGTTCAACAGGCTAAAATACTAATGTGTCGATTTAGAGACAGGGGCAACTTTTCTCAAATAAGCAGGCTTTCCATAAGGCAAAAAATACCAGTAGGTCCTCCCTCTTGATACCTAAAAAAGGACAAGGCCAGTCTGATAGGATAATTCCACTGACATGTGATGTAAGATCAACTCAGGTCAGTAACACCATTTGAAAACATTGGCATTTATTAACTAATGTCCCTTCATGTGAGGCTGCTCCTCTCTTTGCCTACCGTAGATCTAAAAATCTGAGAGATATGTTAGTAAGAAGCAGTTTAAAATCTTCTCCAGCAATACAAAGGGGAATAGATGGGCAAAATTTCCCAACTGGCAACTTTCACTGTGGAAGATGTGAGGTCTGTGATCTGATCTTACATACAAATTTTTGCTATAATTTAGATAAGCAGGAAAAGTATTATATTAGGTCATTTTTCAATTGTAACACAAAGGGTCTTATCTATGGCATCATCTGTAAATGTGAAAAAATGTATATAGGTTGTACTTTAAGGCCAATAAAGATCAGGATTACAGAACACAGAAGTTGCATCAGACGAAGAAAAAAAGCTTCCCTTGCCAACCACTTCGAAACAGTTGGTCACAGTACGAAGAAAAAAAAAGCTTCCCTTGCCAACCACTTTGAAACAGTTAGTCACAGTGACAGAGGCTTCTCTTTCTTACTCTGGAATATGTTTGGGCTTGCAACAATCTTCAGATGACTCAGCATTTGAAAACCAGAGAACTGCTTTGGATTCATGCCCTTAGAACTTTAACCCCATATGGTCTAAATGAACAGGTGGATTGGTGTGTTGTATAATTTTATGACAGTTCAACATCTAGTCTGGAATTTATATTGTCTTATAGTTTTAAATGTTATGCTGTATGGGGAATGTGCAATCACATGACCATTTCAAGGCATTCCACAAGGGTTGCATCATCTAACACCTGGTATAAAGCTCCAGCACTTTTGTCTATCAGCACTGCTCTTTGCTAAAGGGAAAGTGTTACTGAGGAAACTTTTGGCTTGAACTGAACAATCATTGAAAGGCACTTTCTGGACCAGAAGTAACTAAATTAATTTTATTTATTAATTAGTTTTGAATTAAATTTCAATATTGTAGACTGCACTGGACATTTATTTATTTATTTGCTTCTAGATTATTATCAGTGAAATATCATTTGGCATATGATTGGATCTTGGGAGGCCTTGTTTATACTTTTATTCTATGCCTAGAAATTTCACTTTGGAAGTAGGTCACTGTGTTTTTTTAGTATAATATAGGCATCGTTTATTTAATTTCACATGTTTTTTATTTTTATTTTACAGCAATTCTTTTCTGGTCCACTTTGTATTTCTGCTGCATAATTGCATGTATTATGGTATAAGTGTATTGTGGTATAAGCCAGTTTGTTCCTCAGTGTGTTTAACCTCTGAAGAAGGCCTAAACAGGCCAAAATGCATCAGGGCAAGTCCATTGGCCCTTGTCTGTATGAATTTGGAATTTTTATATGAGGTGTAATTGGACCCCTTTATGTTTTTTTTAATTATTTACAAATAAATACATGTAATTCTATAGATTATATATATTAAGTTTTAATTGTTGGCCCTCTACTCTGTTTGACTTACCTTTTTAATGTTCCTGATCCTTGGGGAGTTGTGGCCAGCAGGAAGGAGAGAGGAAAGATCTCAGGTCTTCTTCTCCTTCCATTCTGCTGGCCTCAGGGATCAGCTGCTTGGCGGGCTTTTTTGGAGAGTCTGGTTTCAACCAGGCTGCCCAGCAGAGCCCCAGCTGAGCCTGTGGGGAGAGTTCTCCCTGCAGGATCAACTCCTGGGAGGGCTCTGTTGCACAGCCAAGTTAAAACCAGGCTGCCCAGAAGAGTCCCAGTGGAACCTGTAGAGAGAGCTCTCCCCTCAGGATCAGCTGCTTGGTGAGCTATGTTGGGCAGTCCAGGTCAAAGAAACTGCGGGGGGGAAGTGTGGCAGTTTGCCCCGGGGCAAACTAAGGCGCGGTTACCTGATCAGACCTCCCGTGGAGGTACTGTGGAGGTTCCGTGGGAAAGGAGAGGTGCCGATCGCAGGACAATCCCGCGCGCAAAAACGAAGTGCGCGGTGCGGCAAACTGGAAGGTGCCCGGAAAACCCGCATGTCTTCTAGAGAGAGCGCATGGCTAATGTTCCGTGTGACCGCAGCCTGAGTTGGGCAGTCCAGTTCAAACCAGGCTGCCCAAGAGAGCCCCAGAGGAGGCTGCAGGGTGAGTTCTCGCAACAGGATTGGCTCCTGGGAGGGCTCTGTTAGAATGTCTGGTTTCTCAATCGCAAATCTGATTTGTCTTAGGAAATACCTGAATAATACTGAGAAGGTGTTATTCAAGTATTTATTCGGCTCGGTTTATATTGAGTGCACACCCCTACTTCTCCTACGATGGAGGCAGCTGGATTTAATTGGATGCTCTATGGAGAGACAAAGGAGAAACTCCTGTGCTCTTTTGAAGCACTCCCTGCTCCAGTTGGTAGAAAGCCATGATTTCCTCTTTGCATTGTAGAATGGATGAGGAAGTAGACACCAGGAAACACATCGGTGGTATCACTGGTCTTGTTAATGATATCTTTGACATCGATGTACTGTCAACTGAATATACAGTAAACCATCTGTGGAAACCTCAATACACATACAACCTATCTTAAAGGCTTCAACATCAAGAGTTACACCATACTCATGATTACATGGAATTAAGTGGAACTATTAATAGATTCTAGTAAGTCCTGGTTCTCCTTCAGACAATATTATTTTATTTTCTCTATGTATAGACCTCTCTCACTAAGACAAGTTACAAGTTACAGAATAAAGGTATTATACTCATACAGCATATGACATGCAATGAACAATGCAATAGAACAGAATGAAAATACAATGCAAACAACAAACTTCCCGATAAACTACGTAGTAAACAGCATTACAAAGAAAGTGCAGTAAAAGAAGGATAATGCTTAGTATAGTTGAGCTGAATTTTTAAGTTTGGTTTTAATTTTGGGGGGGGTTGTGTGTAAATCAGCTAGAATCTTTTATGATAAGTTCTTTTGCTGTTTTCTAGTGGGTTGAAGTTATTGTGCTGTATAGCCTTTGTAACTACATCTTTCTTACAGGCTGGTGCTTGACCTTTAGTTGCCTTGAGTTATGTGAGGAGATGGCCATTAGGCCACTCCCAAAAGAACATTCTTCAATGGTTTGCTAGAATTGAGGGAGGGGTAGAAACAGGATTTAGCCATTGGTATTATCATAATATATAGCCTCTTGTTTATGTGCATGTACCTATGTTGCTAGCGTACTTTCTGTTTGCAATGTACTAATGCCATATGTAAAAAATCCCCCAAAGCTTTGTTAAAATTCTACTACTCAAAGGCCAAATAGCAAGGCAATGAAAATCTGGCCCTCAGAGTTTGTAGCATGCAGTCTTGTAAGCATCCTTTGGCCATCTGGGAGTAAACTATATAGATGTTAACTCCATCTTTGTTACAGGTTGGTGCTTGACCTTTGGTCACCTTGACGTGTGACGTAGGTGAAGGGACTGCCATCAGGCTGCTCCCAGGAGAATATTCATCTCTCTCATGCTTGTTAGCAGCTCTTATCTAAGAAGCTTGATTTGTTTTCTCTCAGCACTAGACGCAAATGCAAAATAGCCTGGCTCATCCTAGTGTTTGAGATAGCTTGATTAATATATATATTACTCATAGCTGGCAATTAGGGTGTAAGATCCTTCATTTTAGATATGCATCTCTTCTCAAGGTCTACCTAAGTTTTAGCAACAAACTGTACTTATAGGTGATTCTGTAGTGGTGCTTTAACTACACATACACTGGTGTCTCATAATTCAATCTGAGAAATGCAGTCTAGATTTCTGTGTCAGTTTAATTTTATGGGGAATGTTGTTCAGTTGCACAGTCGAGTCCAACTCTTCGCGACCCCATGGACCACATCATGCCAGGCCCTCCTGTCTTCTGTCGTGCTCTGGAGTTTGTTTAATTTCATGTTAGTTGAATTGATAACTGTCTAACCATCTCATCCTTTGCCATCCCCTTCTTCTTTGACCTTCAATCTTTCCCAGCATCAGGGTCTTCTCCAGTGAGTGCTCCCTTCTCATTTGGTGGCCAAAGTATTTGAGCTTCAGCTTCAGTATTGGGCCTTCCAGGGAACAGTCAGGGTTGATTTCTTTTAGGATTGACTGATTTGATCTCCTTGTAGCCCAAGGACCTCTCCAGCAATGTTCCCTCTAAGCTGTGGAGTCTTGTGAGCAAAAATTCTTCTTTGTGATCTACTGGCATTAAAGTTGTGAGTGAGCAATTTGGCTCTTGCATAAATTAGTTTGCTCTGGAGACATCCTTCAACAAAAATGTGTGAGCCAGAGGCTAAAAAACTGTGAGCTAACTCACACTAACTCAACTTAGAGGGAACACTGCTCTCAAGAGTCTTCTCCAGCACCATAATTCAAAAGAATCTACTCTTTGGCACTCGGTCTTCCTTATGGTCCAACTTGCACAGCCATACATTACTACTGGGAATACCATTGCTTTGACCATACGGACTTTTGTTGGCAGGGTGATGTCTCTAATTTTTATTATGCTCTTCTGCATCAGTGGTTGGGGCATAGACTTGGATTACTGTGATGTTGAATGGTTTGCCTTGGAATCGGACAGAAATCATTCTGTCATTTTTGAGATTGTATCCCAGTACTGACTTTTGCACTCTCTTGTTGACTATAAAGGCCACACCATTTTTTCTACGAGATTCCTGGCCACAGTAGTAGATATAATGGTCTTCTGAGTTAAATTCACCCATTCCTGTCCACTTTAGTTCACTGATTCCTAAGATATCGATGTTCAGTCTTGCCATCTCATTTTTGACCACGTCAAGCTTACCTTGATTCATAGATCTTACATTCCAGGTTCCTATGCAGTATTGTTCTTTGCAGCATTGGACTTTCCTTTCACCATCAGACACATCACAACTGAGCATCCTTTCGGCTTTGGCCCAGCCGCTTCACTCTTTCTGGGGTTACTTGTACTTGCCCTCTGTTCTTCCCCAGTAGCATATTGGACACCTTCTGAACTGAGGGGCTCATCTTCTGGCATCATATCTTTTAGCCTTTTGTTACTGCCCATGGGGTTGTCTTGGCAAAGATACTGGAGTGGGTTGCCATTTCCTTCTCCAGTGGATCACACAGTTCTCTGCTGTGGCCTGTCCATCCTGGGTGGCCCTCCATGGCATAGCCCACGGCCTCATCGAACCACGCAAGCCCCTTTGCCACATCAAGGCAGTGATCCATGAGGGATCATATACCTACATACAAAATCCAGCATGTTATCACTGGAATCCCAAACACACCAAACATACAGAGTAGCTGGAAGCGCAAGTCCCAGCAAGACGGGGGACAGAGTTCAGAAGGAGTAGTGAATAGAGCCATAAGAAAATAAGCAGCGCTCTGCTGGTTTATCTCATCCAGCATCCTGTTTCATGCAGTGACCAACACATTGCTCTGGAGGGTCAACAAACAGCATATAGATAGCCTGGGCACAATCTGAGAAGCAGATGTGTGGCAATGCAGTACAGGAAGGGCAGTCCCAAGACAATTAATGGTAAACCTGGGTGAAAACCAAAAAATCCATTCAGAGATGCAGGGAAATTAAAAGCAAAAGAGTGAGCAGTATATACAGCAACTATGTAGTGAACTTCCAGTGCCTGAGAACTCAGGAAGGATATTACTCTTGTTCTTGCCTGTGTCCACTGAGAGAGAAAGGGCTAAATACTTTCTTCCTGAACTAGAACAACATCATTTTTATATTTAACAAACGGTGGCATTCAGTATCTGAAACTAATGAAATTTGCTGCTAAGAGTTTTAGTAGGTCTAAGTATGCACTGAGTTTTATGACAGCTAATAAGAACTTTATAGGAATCTTTATGTCTTGTTTCAAGGTTTTGCAAAAAAAAAGAGGGGGGGGGAGGATTTTTCGGTGCAAATTTCTCCAAAACATCACCTAAATTAGATGTCTTAAAGCAGTTAAATAAAATCCTCCTTCATACATAAAGAGAAGGTGGGGGGGCAGCAGTCAGAGATGCATAGCATGATCAATAACTTGTTGGCTTTGTTTTTGGATGGACTTCTACAAAATGATAATTTATCTACCCAGAGGAAGCATAAATTTTCCTGATTAACCTCCCAGTCTTGTTTGATCTAACCTAATTACAGTATATGCCTAACAAGGGTGATCAACTATGATAATCACTCTTTAAGTGCATCATTTATCATTATAAAATATCAGGGAAACAATTCCAGTCAATACCATAGGATTTCAAGATGGGTAGCCGTGTTAGTCTGTCTGTAGCAGTAGAAAAGAGCAAGAGTCCAGTAGCACCTTAAAGACTAACAAAATTTGTGGCAGCGTAGGAGCTTTCATAAGTCACTGCTCACTTCACAAAGTGCTGACTTGAGATCTTCTGCAGGGGTGTTGTGGTCATCACTCTTTGAGGCATATCATTCACTCCCATCCCTTCCTTTCTATCGCGTGACTTTTCATCCTTTTTAATGTACATAGTACTGTTTTGTTAACAGGCTGCTCAACTAAATTCCAATCTTAATGCTGCAACTTGCTCCAGAAGGAGGAGGAGGAGGAGGAGGAGGGGAGCAACTAAAGAGCAGAGTAGAGTCCAAAAATATACCGGAAAGAATACAAAAAGTCATAGACAGATGCCTAGATTTCATATTGCAATGCTTTTTTAAAAAAAATCATAATGGTGGTCTTGTGCTTCCTCTTAACAATCTCAACAAACATCAAACATCGAGCTTGTTTCCCTGAAGACAGAAGATTATTATGAAACTCCCAAGCGTGTAGAGGACAGTATCACCAAAACCTATAATGCTCAAAGCCCTGCAGTAAAAGCACATCAACAGTGACTGCAGGACACTAATACCATGATTGCAGTCATCTAATTAGAGAGGCTATTCCCCAAAGCACTTGATCATTATTCAGATCTTTCAGTACCCTGCTGTTAATACTGTAATTCACAGTATTGTTCCCTTGTGACACATCTTTGCCTTTCTTCCTTCCAACGCCTTATGCACTTTCTTACCAATGCTGCCAAAGTCAAAATTTTCAAATTATAATATGTCTAATGCAGTAGCAAAAGAGATGAGCAAACCAATAAACTAAGTTTTGATAGCCAAAGAGCACCCAAGGGCACCCAAAGGATCCTTCCTATTGCTATTTGCTTTCCATTGACAAAATGCTCTTGGGCAGTATTTTTCTTCTTTTATTGCTTCTCCTACACTCTGTGAGCAAAACCAAGGACTCACCAAACCTTGGCAACTATTGACATCGACAGAACTACTTCTAATTAGTACTAAGGAGAGAAAAAATAAGCCAGTGCAAACAGGTTCAACACAGCTCTCTGGAAGACAGGAAATCCTCCAGTGGAAAAAGGCAGGGAAAACCTTAGAATCTGCACTATCATCTTGATTAGTGTCAAAAGGGTTCAACTAAGTTCAAGCTGCCTCTTTTTCTGTAGGATCATCTCAGAGTATTTTGTTTTATGTTGAAATGTGAAAACTGAACAACTTATGTTGAAATGTGGAGCTCTCACCTTTAATTCATCTCCTGGGTTTTTTTCGTCCATTCATTCTTTCTGTACCTCTTCACCCCCCAAAATATCAAGCACATTTTTACTATTTGCTTTAATGTAATAGCAATTAACAGTCCTTCAGCATAATGTGAATCAAATACCTTGGGTGCCCACCCAGACAGGTTCCTGATGCTATCCACTGCTAATGGTTAATTTCCTTCCTTCCTTCCTTCCTTCCTTCCTTCCTTCCTTCCTTCCTTCCTTCCTTCCTTCCTTCCTGAAGAGACAGCTACCAGTATTCTGTCTGGTACTGACTGTTTCACCTGAAAGTCTGTTTGAGGAGAGAGTATGTGGAAGAATACACAAAAAAACATTTTGTGGAAGAAAATGGCCATAGCTTTCCTGGGAACAAACCAAGGAGCATTGGAGCAGCATGGGGATGGATCCAGCATCGGACAACCTGCCTGTTGCTCGAAAATCCATCCCTCCCAGCTTGTCTGCTGGGGGGTGGGAAACCAAGGAGTGGCGATGCAGTGGGGACCACATGGGCACTGACAGTTGTGTGGTTTCCTTGACACCTGGTAGTGAGAGCCAGATTACAGCCTCCAAGCTGGGCATGCTGCTTAATGGCTCCATCCCCAAGATCCCTTAAGGGACTCCCCAAATAGAGGGGGTGGGCACACAGGACAAGCCCCCTGTTAGAGAATGAACTTGATATTTTGCTTTATGGACTATATTTATTGCTACACACACAATGGACTGTGCACACACACACATAGGCTCAGAAGACTGTACACTTTAAGTCACCTGTTGTGATGCAACACATAGAAGGTGCCTGCACAAGCCTTACACAAACCCTTGCCTCTACTTTGATCTCTTGATCTGTAGTCAAGAGACCCATATGTTCTGGCTGGTTCTGGTCTTCTTTAGTGGTCCTTTAGTTTCCATTTCTTCCCATCCATTCTTCATTGGACCAACCAAAGCTGCGAAGACAGATAAGTATTGCCCATCATCACCCCCACCTGCTAATGCAACTGTGCTTATTTTAATGCTGTATTTCTAAGGAACTTGATTGAATGTGTGAGTGCATCAGTATTGTTTGTATGAGATTTATTTTCTTAAGTAAAAGACATTTATTTTAACAACAGCCTCGAATCCTTCTCTGGTAACCCTTGGTGGGAACAGGACCTTGGTATAGTTGGCAAGGACCCATTTATAAATTGCCAGTTGCTGTAAATAAAGCAATTCGGCTAACACCCCTCCAATGGATCCATCCCAATGGCTAAACTGCCAAAGCAGTGACAAATACAAATACATAACAACAACACAAAATATCCTGTGACAAAAGTGAGGCAGGGTGGGTGGGAGAGCCAGAAAACCTCCAAACAGGGTGAAGCACCCTGCAGCATAGTTTAAATAAAAGCAGGGAGAGCCCAACGCAGTGCCCACATCATGGTTGCACCCTGAGTTGCCCCTGCCCCAGGGCTGGCCAGTGATGATGCGGCTGGCTGGCCAGAAATCACCACCAGGCCCCAGTGCCCCAGCCCAGCTAGATCAGCCAGCTCTTCTCCTGGCCTGGGCTGCAAAACGTGGCATCTGGTAAGTTGGGTTTGGCGCTTCTCAATCACAGAAGTGATGATTTACTTAATATACTCCACACCCACTCAGAGACATATTATTTTTAATATTTTTGCATTCTGAAGGACCTAAGCTTTTGATACTGGAAAACAATGCTAAGATTTATTTCTTCATAAAATTCAGTTCTGTCTTCCCCATCCTTTAGAATGGTGCATGACCTTTAAAGGTTCAATAGGGGAAACAAGGATTAAGACAAGAGTAATAAAATCATTGAAAAGCTGATGGGTACCTCCATGTTTAGTGGAAGTATCTCTTCATATTTTTCACCAATGTCACTTGGTGACAGAAAAACAAAAGGAGACGACTGCTGTTTTCCTGTCCTGTATGTGGACTTCATAGAAGCACTTAGCAAGGCATTGTCGGAAACTGGATGCTGGATCAGATGCAGTCTGTCTAACAGGATTCTTCCTATATTTTTAATGCTGGTCCTGCTCATATCACACAAAGGATAGCCACAGAATCTGGAAGGAAAGTGATGATCATCTACACACATCCATACCCACGAGGTTAGAATCTTCCATAAAGAAGAATCTCTCTTCACAGCATAACAGAAGTATATAAAGTTAAAGAATAAGGAACTAATGGGTACCTGTAAGCCTATGGATTGAAGCCAATGAACCATGAATGGACCAAGTTGGCTCTCTCTCTTTCTGTCTTCCCCCTGAAGATCTCTGCACTCTTGAAATGCTGGTCCTGAGGGCTGAGAAACCTTTAGAAACAGAATGAGTATCAGCATGGGTATGTAGGGGACTTATGACTTGAATGCCTCTTGTGCAAGCTCTTCCACAAATAGAACAATATCTTATGAAAGAGGAAGGTGTACATCTCTGCAGATTCTCCTTTCTTTCTGTAGCTTCAGCATACCATACTATTCTCATGTTGTAACCCATTGCAGAGTAGAAGAGTAGAACTCTTCAGGGAGACTATAGGAGAAAGGGAGAGAAATCTCTTCCGTGAGCTGGTTCCATTTTCAGGTCATTGTATCCAATGAATACAGCTAGCAAAACAGGCCCAAGCAGCTTGAACAAGATATATATACCTTGTTGAAACAAAGGATACTTCTCCCACTACCAACACACACAGATATGTTCTTCAGATCACTAATCAGTTGCACATGGAGCAAAGCTGGTTTTCAAACCAAGCCAGTTGGTTTTCAAAACATTTCCCCTGTGCTGCAGTAAAGATAGCAACATTGCAACAGAATCCATATTCAGCCATAAGCACTCAGATATTGTTCCTATTCACAAAGCAGATTGGTGGTTCCACATTTTTCTGTGCCGAGTGGCCCAAAGAAACAGATTAGAATGCAAGTTCCAGGAAGAAAGAACCACAATTATAGAGAAACATGTTTGACACACTGGTTTTTTACTCTCTCACACAACCACCAAATGAGAGCTTGCAAAGCTCCAATTGTTTTAAGAGTCAGTGCACTAAAAATTTCTTAATTTGTCTTTTTCATCCATCTCCAAGATAGGGTACAAGTATTTTTAATAGATAATTATAACACTACATTAGATAATGCTAGTGGGGAAACCAAGATAGATTAGAGCATGATGCATAAAACTTTCTTAATGATCAATGACTTGAACAAATATTGAGGGGAATACGACCCTACCAGACGGCAGGCCTTGTGGCTACTTTAGGATGCAGATGCTCTCAGAGTTGTGGCAGTTTGGTGAACCAAGGCATGCAGTGGGATTGATTTAGCAATAGCTCCCAATACTCAGAAAGCTTATATATGTGCAGTCTGACAATCTGAGGCTTTTAGGCTGGAGGTAGGGCTACTGAATTCTTGGCCTATCCTGGTGGCCATCTGATGCAGTATTGTGTGATGCTGAAGTTCAGCAATTAAGTCCATTAGGAGTCAATTGGCCACTTTGGCTTTTCATAGCAAAGTCCAGGGTTTGGCTGAGTCCACAGTGGATTTCTGCCTTTGCAAGATGCTCAAGGGCTGGTCCCAGGAGTTGGGGGCATGCAGGGATGACCAGCAGCCCCCATCACCTGCTGTGTTGAAGGGCCTGTTTAGAGTATGGAGTGATGTTTGCCACTCTGAATTTGAAATTACCTTTTTTCATGCAATTACTTTGACAGCCTCCTTTGGTGCCTTACAGGTTAGCAAGCTGGTAAGACAGTCAAGCTCCGACCGTTGTGATTGGGCCCTCTGGTCTAGTGACATCTGGTTTGTAGATGACCAAGTGGTTATTAAGGTTCATCAGTCTAAGACTGACCAGCAGTCCAAAGGGACTGAGGTTATGCTTGGCCCTTGCCTGGAAGAGGACTCCTGTCCTGTGCTGGCTCTCTGATTATATATAGGTCACCATGGTAAGGTAGATGGCCACTTATTCCTCCATGTAGATTAAATACCCATTCTGGGCAGTGACTTCCAGAGTGCTGGCTAAGCTGGGGTTAGTGGGGCCCCAGTTTGATCTGGAATGGGGCAGCCTCTACTGCAGCAGCCATGGGCTTTGCTGGCCTAGCCATAGGTGGGAAGGTGGTGTTCATCTGCTTACTGGGCATACATGTGGCCTCTGGTACCTCTGTAAAGACTGGTTACATTCACTGTTTTGTTATTTTTTTGTTGTTACTGGTTTCAGGTTCCTTTATACACCTTCAGGGGCTGATGATCCTGATCACAGGCCACAGTAAGGTCTAATGAATGGCCCACCAGGCAGGGTGCAGGGTGATCGGGTCTCAGCTTGGCCTCAGTGATTGGGCCACGGTTGAGTGACAGGGCCGCTGGGGCCTCCAATTGTCAGGGCTGATGCCCCTGTTGTTTGAGGGTAGGAGCAGTCCTCCTCCGGACATCCTAGTCATTCACCTGGATGGGAATGACCTCAGCATGATTAAAGGCAAAGCCCTGATCCTTCAGGATAAGGCTAACATGCAGGTCATTCAGTCACATTGACCTGGGGTCTGTTTGGTGTTGTCTGCCATCCTCCCGCAGAGGTCATGGAGAGGGGTATGGGACCCCCAGGGCATTGATCAGGCCTACTGGAAGGGCAAAATTGTGAGCTCAAGAAAACCATGGAATGGGAGTGGAGAATTTATATCCCTCACCTAGGAACTGTTGCTGAGTTACCACATTTATACAGGGATGATGGAGTTCATCTGTTGGAACTTGGCAACAGGATCTTTGTGGATGACCTGTAGCAAGGGCTCAGGGGCATCATTGGCCATTGTGTGGGGACAAGGGGCTAAGCAGAGGCTTGACCCTTGATTGTGCCAGGAACCTGTCTGGATTTTGTAGGATCGGTGAGCACCAGCAGGAAGACACACACACCCCGCTCAGTGGGGGATGTCTAGCAGGACCCTTCCATGGGCAAGTGTTCTCGAAAAGGAATGCAAACAGCCTGCAAGACCACTGAACAGGTCCTCCTCTCAAGTTTTGCGGCTTGGGGGCTGGGTCTTCAGGGGATAACTTGCATGCTAGGCTGCCTGGTAAGGGCCATGCTAATATTGGCCTGCGCCAGAAGCAGGGTGGCTTGCCCATTATAAAGCAAGGAAGGGGTTCATGTGGTAACACCTTGCCTTGACTTTCATATAGTTGGCCCTTGCCACTTTAAGGTTCATCCAGTTCCTGTTAAATTTAAATAAAGCTGCCCCTTTAGTTATTGCAACACCCATGTTTGTCTCTTTATTCCGAGTATGGGGGCAATACAGCTCTACCAGATGACAGCGCTTGTG